>NC_068937.1:21067386-21367386 GCF_016801865.2 Culex pipiens pallens
AGACAATCGTTAATCTCCAATCGCAATGCACCATGTTGACAAACAAAAACAACAAACGCCGCGATGACGGTTCATACGCCAAGCCTTCTTCTTCATTCACCGAACGTGCTGTCATCAGCCTGCTATGATCCACTTGCTCTTGCACGCGACCAAATTCCTTTCCCAACAGCAATTCACACCCCCTCCCCTCCCCCAAACCCTCCTGTCATTCTCTTTCTCTTTCCTCTCTCTCTTTTTTCCTCAATTGAACCCAATTTCGTCCTACGGTGCCGATTTAATGCGATTTATTTTTAAACCCGTCCGCCTTAATTCATTGTCGCGCGACATTGCGACGAAATGTTTTGTGCTTGTGTGTGCGCACACACTGACACTGTCAACACCGGTCGCAAAAAAGGGCTTAACAAAAAAAGAGATCAGCGTGGCAACAAAGAAGAATGGTGCGCGCACGCGATAAAAAGTGACAGTTTATGCGCGCCATCTTTCAAGAACTTACCGAGGGGGGGGGCGACCGAAACTGTCACCGAATAACGCCCTCGCAAAAAAAAAAAAAAAAAAAATACAGAAAGTAACGAACAGAAAAAAAGTATCTGACACAGTAGGCGTTGCGTAAGTTTGGCGTTTGCATATTTTATTCCGAGTTTGGCGTGGCGTGGCCTACCGCGATATTGTTTTTTATTATTGTTTTTTTTTCTTCGCCAAAATGACACTCGTAAAAGTTGTTGGCGCTTTTTTACGACCGTGCCAAGACAAATGAAAGCCTTGGTTACCCACTCGGTGGCGACAAATTGCTGGTTAAATATTCAGTTTCGCCCTTTTGAAATGTTTCCTTTTCGCAGCGTTTTTTCAGCTTCATTAGCCGAAACTCAATTTCCGCATATCTTTCCGCTCGAAAAATGCTTTTCTGCACTTGATTTTTTCCCCTTTTGGTCTCACACACAGATTGAAAAAATAAGATTAAAAAAAAGATGGCCGAAATTTATGCGTGGGACACGGCCACTGATTGGAGCTGGTCGACTTTATCGGTCCAATTGGTCCCTTTTCAGATTCACGTGCAGAAAAGTGGCTTTCCCCCTTTTTTCACCAGGGGTTTTTTCCGGACCAGTTCCAACGCGCCACCGTCGTGGTTCATTTGGAAAGATAATGAACCTTTGGCCGACCAGAATAATTGATTTGATTATAGGAAAGGGGACTTCTTCTCTGCGAGAAATGTAAACAAATCAGGGAAAAGGTTTTATGAAATTGAAAGGATTGTGAAGAATTATCATTGGAAGTAACGTGCTGACTTTCCTCAGTGTAAAGAACTGTCAAACTAATTATACAGTACACGCTGATTTAAATTCAATAAGTTTTCATCAAAAAACGAACCTACCCAAAAAAGAGTCAATGTGCATTCGGACGATTTGAGTGAATTTTTCTCAATTTTCGTTGAATTCTTGGTGAAATTCACTTAAATCTGACACAAGTAGAACTAAGCAAGATTTAGACGAAAACTGATTGATTTTGAACGTGCGATCAAATTTGAGTAAAATTCATCGAAATGTGACAAACAAACCATTGCGTCAGATTATGCTCAGTTTTGACGGATTCTGATGGTGGTATTCCATTGCGGGAAGTTTTGCTCGTAAATTTGTTTTGTATTTCCCTCAAAGTGTTTCAACCCAACGCCTCTTCACCCACAGAATACGTCAAACTCATACCAATTTGTGGGAGGATCTCTTCCGAAAATATCCGCAATTTTTTTTATTGACGTGGGTTTGACGTTTGTTGAAGGTAAAGAAAAGTGAGGTTAAAACGCTCCGGGCAGATTACAATCAAGGAAAGCATCTTTTCAAGAGAGCGTAACATTTGATGTAAACAAACAATCCACCCTACTTGCTCTAGTGACAAAATTGTAATCTTTGTTATTGTTTACCCGTTCACAAAAACTTTCATCCCTCGCTTTCCAATCAAAACATAACCCCGAAAACAAAGCAACCTTTTGAACGTGTCACTCAGGTGCAACAAATCCCGATTTCCGACCCTCCCTCTTCGGCTTCGCCGACGCCTGCTTTGTTTTCGTCTGACACGTGTTTTGCGCTGTAGGACGGAACGATTGTCAACGCAGTGGGATGCTGTATGTGCACAAATACAGAAGCACGAGTACTTTTGGAAAGTTCATTGATTTCGACGAGTGACTTCCCTATTTTCGACTGCACGAGGGCGCAGGAGGAGGAAAGTGAGGTTATGAAGTCGAATTTCAGCGCCCGACCAGGCGGGCAAAAACAGCGTCGCAAGGTCATTTGCCCTGGACGGGAATCGAGAGCTGGGACAGGGGGAAAAGTTTTTAATCAGCTTGAAAATGTAAACTTTGCTGACAACACACTTCCGACGGTTGCATAGCTGTAACAAAAACTCAAATTTGTTAAAGTGCTTTTGACAGGTCGCCCACCTCTCGAAACGGTTAGCCTTGGTCGACCAAGGTGAGCAACGCTCACGGTAAGCAGCTGTCAAACGCAGGGACGGAATCTCGGCAACCGAGGGGCGTTCCTTAATCCCCGGAAAACGCAATAAAAGTCGGATAAAGTGGAATGTTGTCTCTTCTTTTTTTACGATTGCCAGCCCTCAATCTAGAAAATGTGTCTGGCACGAGCAAAGAGAATTTTCCAATTTTGTTTATTTCTCCAAACCGAGTAGACACGTCCGGGGGTACAAACTGTGAATGCTTCCCGCAATTCCCCCCTTCCGCTTTCAAACAAAAAGGTCAGACTTGCGAAAAACCGCAACAATGACGGTGGAAAATGTGTCCTCTTCTTGCCATTTCTGACTTTATCCAACTCCATCGTTTTTTTTTTCTCCTTTGCAGACAGAACTTCCAAACCGACTGCTGCAAATCCAAGTAAGCCGTTGCGGTGAAGAATCGGGCTCTCATGGCTTGCTACTGCGGCGACAACGCCGGAGACGACTACGACAAGTAGAGAAGCCAGGAAGAAAGTTTAAAGTTCAATAACCAATCCGACGTCAGTGGGAAGTGTTGAGGGAAGAAACGAAGAGGGGGGCAAGGTTCTGTAAGAAACGGAAGGTGTGCACGATCAAAGAAAGCAGCTCAAAGAGGTGTGACGAGAAGATCAGAGGAAGACGGAAGAGAGAGTGCAATGTCGAGCGTTGATTGAAGATTCGTGATTGTTTACGAGTGTGTGTGTTGGGATTGTGACAACCTGTCAAAAAAGGGGTTTATTTTGTGGAATTGTAAGCTGAGACGCAGTAGGCCGAGGGATTATTGCACGGAAAAGGTAAGCGCAGTTTCATTTTGAACTACATTAATATTAAGAAAAAAAACAACCGAACTGGCAACCCTGCCGTAACCGCAACTGTCATCGCTAATCATCTTCCTTCTTTATTTTTCGCGCAAAAACACAAAACCTGACGTAACTTTGGCGAGCATTGTAAATTTTTCGCGCCTCACCAGCGAACGGAGGTTGCGATTTATTTTTAAACGTCACAAAGAAAAAAACTGTTTTCAAAACATTGTCACATGTCGCCGATTTCGGCGACTTTAAAACGCGACTCTGTGTGACGTAATTTATGACTCAGCCCCTCTACCCCCGAAAATTTGAGATGGTTTTATAATTGGTTCTGGGATTTAGTGGGGTTGTAAATTGGATCAAGCACATATGTTGCTCGGAATCGTAAAATGATTGGTTCGAAACAATAACATTGCCAGGGAGTAGTAGCGCTCCGAGAGGATTATGGAACATTTCATAACAAATTTGTGTATGGCTAATAAAACAACACTTGAAAGTTTATGTTTACGTCTGGGCGAGCGCAGTTGGCGGGACATTTACGGCGTTGGAAGATTTGTGTTCATTTTTACTGTTTGACATGTCTACTTGGATGTCATTTGATCATGTCAACAAATCTGGATCAATTTCATTCGAATTTCGTTGCATTTTGCGTAAAATTTATTCAAACCTGACATTCGGTTTCGAACTTATTTTAGATGTCATGTCAACAAATCTGGATCAATTTCATTCGAATTTCGTTGCATTTTGCGTAAAATTTATTCAAACCTGACATTCGGTTTCGAACTTATTTTAGAGTAAACCTGATTATTTGTATCATTTTAATATACTGTCAAATTCACGCACATTTCAATTAATTCAAGTTAGAGTAATTTTTACTCAAATTTTGTCAACACTTTTTTTACCCGCGTTTGAATCATTTTGACCCCTGAAATGAGTGAAAAGAGAATCGACCAAATACATTTAAAAAACAAAAGCAGCGTCAAACTGAGTAGAAACTATTCCTAATTTGACAACCTAACCAACTGATTAGCTCCTTCTGCTTCAGCCACCTGTCAAATCTAATTAAGCCCACGCACACACTCATTAGTCATCAAACCAGTAAAGCCAGGATAAACGTGCCCGCACGAGCGCGCGGGAGGCCACATTTGCCATGCTCCAAAGATTAAGGCTCCAACTCGTTCGCTCGTCCGTCAATCGGTCGACCATCTAATTATAGCGACCAGGTTTGCAGGGAACGGAGGAAAAAAAATCGACAACAAACTTGCACGCAAACGCGATTTTCCACACGGGGCCACGTTTTTCCCTGCAACGCTCTTCATCGTAGTAGGCTGGGCTTATTACCGGCACATTGTCGTGTGTCACCGCGCACATGCACGATGCACACTGCACTCCCTGTGTCAGCTGGCAACACTGTGTCGGGTGACAGTTTTGGGAAATGTCAGTTTGACAGCTGACTCGGATTTCTTAAAAGTCGAACATACTCAAAAATGAGTAAGTAAGGCAAATGTCAAATTTGAGAAACTTGTACACAAATTAGACATTTTCCTCTCTTACTCATTTTTGAGTAAATTCGGTTTTCAATAAATCTGAATGATTTTGAGTTTGCTCAGCTGTCAAAGTTTAGTCATCCAAACACCCGCCAGTCGGCGCTGTAGTCACGCTCGAGTGAGCTTTTCCTGGAGGAAAAAAAGGTGAAACATGCATTTGCATTCTTCAGTTGATGATGAACTCCAGTTCAGAACCAACCTAGGTAGGCCTGGTGATGACTATTTTTAATATTATGTTGCACGACATCGTGCACCATGAATATTCAACGCATCGAAGTTTGGTTCTATTTTTGAAAGGGGTAACTTTTTGACGTTTCAAAGTGAGTTCCGGCTTTCCGTCCTCGCACAAGGTCCACACGCGGATAAGATCGCGCTCACTTTTATGGGACGTTTTTTATGGGCGTGAGAAAAATCTCGCTAAATTACAACCCATTTCGCGGTGAACAATGGTTGCCGTGTATGAATTCATTTGTTGATTCAGGTTTTAAGTCTAAACGTCAACTGTTCGGTTTGATTATTTTGATAAACTTGTGTAAATTTTAATCGAATGTGCTGTCAAATTTATTAAGCAAATTTTACAAATTTTACAAATTTTACAAATTTTACAAATTTTACAAATTTTGCAAATTTTACAAATTTTACAAATTTTGCAAATTTTACAAATTTTACAAATTTTACAAATTTTACAAATTTTACAAATTTTACAAATTTTACAAATTTTACAAATTTTACAAATTTTACAAATTTTACAAATTTTACAAATTTTACAAATTTTACAAATTTTACAAATTTTACAAATTTTACAAATTTTACAAATTTTACAAATTTTACAAATTTTACAAATTTTACAAATTTTACAAATTTTACAAATTTTACAAATTTACAAATTTTACAAATTTTACAAATTTTACAAATTTTACAAATTTTACAAATTTACAAATTTTACAAATTTTACAAATTTTACAAATTTTACAAATTTTACAAATTTTACAAATTTTACAAATTTTACAAATTTTACAAATTTTACAAATTTTACAAATTTTACAAATTTTACAAATTTTACAAATTTTACAAATTTTACAAATTTACAAATTTTACAAATTTTACAAATTTTACAAATTTACAAATTTTACAAATTTTACAAATTTTACAAATTTTACAAATTTTACAAATTTTACAAATTTTACAAATTTTACAAATTTTACAAATTTTACAAATTTTACAAATTTTACAAATTTTACAAATTTTACAAATTTTACAAATTTTACAAATTTTACAAATTTTACAAATTTACAAATTTTACAAATTTTACAAATTTTACAAATTTTACAAATTTTACAAATTTTACAAATTTTACAAATTTTACAAATTTTACAAATTTTACAAATTTTACAAATTTTACAAATTTTACAAATTTTACAAATTTTACAAATTTTACAAATTTTACAAATTTTACAAATTTTACAAATTTTACAAATTTTACAAATTTTACAATTTTACAAATTTTACAAATTTTACAAATTTTACAAATTTTACAAATTTTACAAATTTTACAAATTTTACAAATTTTACAAATTTTACAAATTTTACAAATTTTACAAATTTTACAAATTTTACAAATTTTACAAATTTTACAAATTTTACAAATTTTACAAATTTTACAAATTTTACAAATTTTACAAATTTTACAAATTTTACAAATTTTACAAATTTTACAAATTTTACAAATTTTACAAATTTTACAAATTTTACAAATTTTACAAATTTTACAAATTTTACAAATTTTACAAATTTTACAAATTTTACAAATTTTACAAATTTTACAAATTTTACAAATTTTACAAATTTTACAAATTTTACAAATTTTACAAATTTTACAAATTTTACAAATTTTACAAATTTTACAAATTTTACAAATTTTACAAATTTTACAAATTTTACAAATTTTACAAATTTTACAAATTTTACAAATTTTACAAATTTTACAAATTTTACAAATTTTACAAATTTTACAAATTTTACAAATTTTACAAATTTTACAAATTTTACAAATTTTACAAATTTTACAAATTTTACAACATTTTACAACATTTTACTACAATTTACAACATTTAACAACATTTTACAACATTTTACAACATTTTACAACATTTTACAACATTTTACAACATTTTACAACATTTTACAACATTTTACAACATTTTACAACATTTTACAACATTTTACAACATTTTACAACATTTTACAACATTTTACAACATTTTACAACATTTTACAACATTTTACAACATTTTACAACATTTTACAACATTTTACAACATTTTACAACATAATACAACATTTTACAACATTTTAAAACATTTTACAACATTTTACATTATTTTACAACATTTTACAACATTTTACAACATTTTTGAACATATTACAACATTTTTGAACATTTCACAACATTTTTTAACATTTTACAACATTTTACAACATTTTACAATAATTTACATCATTTTACAACATTTTACATTATTTTACAACATTTTACAACTTTACTTCTTTTTACAACATTTTACAACATTTTACAACATTTTAAAACATTTTACAATAATTTACAATAATTTACAACATTTTACATTTTTTTTAATTTTTTACAGATTTCACCAATTTTACAACATTTTACAACATTTTACATCTTTTTACAACATTTTACAACATTTTAAACATTTTAGAACATTTTACAACATTTTACATCATTTTACAAATTTTAAAATTTCATTTTTTTCAATTTTTACAAATTTTTCAACATTTTATAATATTTTACAACATTTTACATTATTTTGCAACATCTTACAACTATTTACAACATTTTACAACATTTTTAAACATTTTACTACATTTAACCAATTTTAATATCAATTATGATTCTAGATTGCCCAAATTCGACCTTGGAATTATTTACTCATTTTTGAGTAAGGCAAGTATGAGTAATTTTGTTTATTGTTTTTTTAATCGTTAAATTTGTACACGTTTAAAAGTCTTGGTTCGATTTAATTTGTTTCCTTACCCATTTATCAAATAAAATCACTATTTATTCCACAATCGTGCCTGAGATTTCCCCGAGCAAGCATAAATAACAACGCAGACGGTGTTTTTCCTACCGGCAAAAGGTCAAACGACGAAACTCTGAACACGAACGAGCTTTCGAGAGAGAGTAAGATGAAAGTTTTTTGCACTTTCCCAGAACTTTCCCCCCTCTGTGTGTGTGTGCTGGGAGTTGCGGGTGGTCTTGTAATGTTTTCACCCCACCATCTCCACCCTTTTGGGGAAGCAAATTCTAGTTGACGTCACACCTTAAGATTTCGCCAATGGTGATAGTGAAGTGAACCCGGCGGTAAGAGATTGCGCAGCCATGGGTTCTGGCTGCGGCTGACGCACAGGTTTAATTTATCGTGCAAGAAATGAGACAAGGGAATTGTTTGAGAGTCTTGTTTGCCGATGGAGAGAACATTTTAATTAACCTTTTGACGGCGTTGGCCGGGTAATTTAGAGTGTAATTACGTGAGACACTTGAAAGAGATCCGGAGAGGGATTTAAAGCTTGATTGAACTCAACTTTGGGTATGTTTTGAGAAGAGTGTACGCGTCACAGCTGTCAAAGCGACAAGATGTTGCACGCGCTACCAAAATTTCTTAGGTTTTATAAAATGGAACTCAGAAATGAAAAATTATCTAGAATAAAGTAAGTAAAAATAACCCAATCCTGACAGTCGACAGTCGATTTTGGCAATAACAAAAAAAATATAATTTAACCCTAAAATGACGAACTCCTCATCACAGTGTCTTGATGCAAACAATGATCGAGCTCGTCGGGCGGTCAGTCAAGCAAAACCAGCTAGAAGTCGCCCGACAAAAAATGCTTGAAAGAGATAGCAAATCTGATGCAAACAAACCCGCAGCTGCCATGTAAACATACTTTGAATGTGTTGGTAAATTTCTGACTAGAAAGCTTTTTTGAAAGAGTGTTACCCAAAAATGGGTTCATTTCCATCTGCACCTTTCATAAACTGTTGAAAGACACTGAAATCGTGAAACAATCAGCTAATTGTCACACTAAACAATCAATGCTATTGATTAGCAAGCTGAATTCAGCCGACAATCAACAACGTAAACAAAAAAAAAACATTTAAAAAGAATTCAATCACCTGTCAAAACAAACAACACAGCACGCTGAAAATAGTCGACGCGCTGCTATTCCGAAAGGTCACCCTCTCGGCAAGAACCGTGTTCCGGGTGGTGGCATTTTTGGCTGTCCTCCCACCCCTGATTGTATGCAACAAAAACATGGTTACACATATGCCAACCATGTTTTTGGTGTTGTTGTGTCTTTTCAATGCCCAAAATAGGAACGAAAAATGCTGGCAAAACAATTCAAATGGGACAGAGATGAAACATCAACTAGTTGTTTACATTTCAATTTTGGCCCGTTCAAATTGTTCCGCTTGAAACGTGGAAACGGTGTAAAGCCGGGAAGTGAGGTTAGGATGAGATTTTGTTTTGTTGATGTTTTTCGATTTTTGCCGTCTGGTGAGCAGGGAAATCAATGCTTTTTACGGGTTGGACAATCCTTTTTTTTGGTCGGAGACCATGCAGTAGGCTTTGTTACAGTTGTTTATATCTAGCGCAACATTTGAAAAAGTCGCAGCGATTGTCTGCAAACTTCCATTGTTACTAAACTGACCTACTTTAATCCCTTTTGCCTGGGGGACTCTTCTGGAGAAGGCAAGAAAACGATGGAAATAGTTTGCACTTGGTGTAAATTTCCCCCTTCCACCATGATGTCAGAAGTGGCGACCCCCTCGCGAGTCATAATCCGAGAATTATGACTTAATCGTTGCATTCAGTGGAAAAAAAAGTGTGAAATCATGTTTGTTTACACTTTATCTTTAACCCTTTTATTATGAAGTGTGAAATGTCACAGTTGATCGATGTCAAAGCCCATAACGAGCCCGTTATCAAAGCAAGCCCCTAAAAATAAAACTCTCAATCGATAACGCCGCAGTAAATCAAAGCCTGCCGTGACACAACTGTCAAAAAGAAGAGCGGAGGGGAGGGGGTCGTAAAGCAAATTTCTTCCGCCTTCGCTTTATCTTATCGCGAGATGATCGCTTTCTTCTGAATTGCTCGCCCCCCGTTGTAAAGCATACTAATACACTAATTAAGGGTTTCACGTACACAGACAAAAAAATGGGCGACGCGCGCCACCGTTTTCCGTCCATAATAGCCGTGGCAATCAGATTATCTTTCGGTCTTTTTTTTCGCTTGACTCGACTTTTGTCTTATCTTTTAACCGGGGACCGGTGATTGTTTATGTTTGCATCGTGAATTAGTGGCCGGCTTAATCGCTTGTTTGCGTTATCTTCTTGCCGGTAATTGTTTTATTGTTGTTGGAACTGGCAACCCTGTTGGGCGTTTTTTGTTGTCAAATTTGACAGTTGTTTACACGTTCAAGTAGAATTACTCCATTTTCGTATAATGAACAAACTCCGAAATGGGTATTTGCGGCAAATGTCAGATTTGTCAACAATTTAATCAGGTTGTATAATTTGAGTAAAATTTACCCAATTTTGTAATTTGCTTCTGAACACATTTCTGAGTGAGATTGGATTTGGGGAAATTTGATTGATTTTGACGTTTACAGGATGAAACGTTTGTTTGTCCAGTTTTCATTGTTTTGCAAGTTTGTTTTTGAAATAATTTCAGGCAATGTTGCCAACACTGCAGTCAAGTCAACAAGTATTTTCGATCTTTTGATTGAATCGTTCCGCCAAATTGACGACATGTCATAAACTTTATGGCGAGCTTTATGGCACGCATCGCGCTCTGACAGCACTTTGGCTTTATGCTCATTACATCGATAAACTGGCACCACTGGCGAGACCCTGTTGCTTGCATAATTGCATAAGAGGAAAAAATCTTCCCAGCCAACTACGACTGGTGTCGGCATTTTTATATGAGAAAAGTTTTGCGCCGAAGGCGCCGCCGCCTCCTCCGATGACGATGCGTTCCAGAAATAAAAACTTCGTCCTCGAGTGAATTAATTGAAACTGGACTGACAGTTGCGCCGCCATAATGGCGGCGGGGAATGACAGCGAGGAAAGTCCCCCCTTAACGGCTTCATTAAGGTGCGGTTCCGGCCGGCCGGGAATGTGGTCGCGCCATTGTGCCATAAATTATTATGGCAAGGCCGGATTTGTCGCGAAAACAATTACGAAAAGACATTACTTTTGTTGCGTCCTGAGTTTTGCGTCGTAAAACAAACGATCGGTGAATCAAAACAAACATTGTTTACCTCCAACTGTCACCTTATCATGTTTTGTTATCAAAGTTGTTTTTGAGATTTTAGGTGAATTTTGACAAGGCAAATTGTACAAAAAGAGCAACTGGCAGTCGATCTGGGCACAATTTCGCCAAGGGTGACGTCCAGCGATTCCGCCACACTGCCAGAATATTAAAAACAAACTTCCAACCATTTCTCACGATCACAGCAACCCAAGCTCGCTTGCTCGCGCACGCCTTTGGCACGTTGACAAGTTGAACAATCAATTTCAATAACCACCTTGTCGCGCTTTTGTTCGCACACCAGCAACAACAACAACAATGGCGGCCGGGCTCGGGACTTCCAAAAGGAGCAGCGCAAGATTGAGTTATTGATTGACTTGTCACTCTCGCGAGTTCCACCGATACAGTGCATCGATCGGCCGCCTTTGATTGACCCCTCGGGGCGTCATCGACGTCCGATACGCATTCCAGGCAAGGTCTGCAAGGCAGAGTAGGCTTTGTTATTGTCGAGCAAGGCCACGCCGGGCGAATTTAATCAACGGAGAGCCTGCGCTGGGGAATTCCAATCCTGGCCCGAGGTTCTGAAGGGCCTTGTGACAGGTCGGCGACCAGCTTGAAGACCTTTGGGTTGAAGTGCCCCTCGGTGAAAGGGGTTGGCAGCACTGCTCAGCTGTCAGTTCTAGAACAATGTTGGGGAGTTGGAAACTCGTCAAAGAGTGGTCAATTTTTGTTGACTTATTTGGCAGCTTTTTGTTTCAGTAGTTTGAATCACCCCTCTTTTATCGATTCGGCAACACTTCTATCTGTCAAATTTAGCTCGAAAATAGTGCAAAAAAGTTGGCAACAGTTACAAAAATCACATTACGGAAATTACAAAAAATACAAAAATTACAAAAATTACAAAAATTACAAAAATTACAAAAATTACAAAAATTACAAAAATTACAAAAATTACAAAAATTACAAAAATTACAAAAATTACAAAAATTACAAAAATAACAAAAATTACAAAAATAACAAAAATTACAAAAATTACAAAAATTACAAAAACTACAAAAATTACAAAAATTACAAAAATTACAAAAATTACAAAAATTACAAAAATTACAAAAATTACAAAAATTACAAAAATTACAAAAATTACAAAAATTACAAAAATTACAAAAATTACAAAAATTACAAAAGTTACAAAAATTACAAAAATTACAAAAATTACAAAAATTACAAAAATTACAAAAATTACAAAAATTACAAAAATTACAAAAATTACAAAAATTACAAAAATTACAAAAATTACAAAAAATACAAAAATTACAAAAATTACAAAAAATACAAAAAATGCAAAAATTGCAAAAAGTACAAACATTACAGAAATTACAAAAATACAAAAAAATACAAAAATAACAAAAATTCAACAATTTACAAATTTTAGTCTTTCCTCGCAAAATCAATTTGGCAGCACTGCTTAGCTGTCAGTGTTGTTGCCAAGTTGGGAACTCTTGATAGAACTCGTGTTGACTAGTCTGGCATCACTGCTCACACTCTCATTTCAAATCACTCAGTTTTCGTCAGCATCGAACCTACGATTAAACGAAAACTGAAATTCACTCAAATCTGACAGATGTCTCATTTACTCATTTCTGAGTAGGTTCGATTTTGACGAAACGTCAGAACTCCCTCAATCTTATCTTTTAAAGGTGTCAAGCTCCATCGAAGCAAGCCATTTCCCCTTAAACGATTCTGTGTATACATTAGCATCCGATAATGTTTGGGGAACGCGGCCGGAAGCCAAAATCATAACTTCAGTTCGGTTCACGTGTGTGTGTGTGTGTGTGTGTGTGTGTGTGTGTGTGTGTGTGTGTGTGTGTGTGTGTGTGTGTGTGTGTGTGTGTGTGTGTGTGTGCGTGTTTCTATTTGTTTACAAATGTGGCAGCGGCATGTTCGTGCATGGCGTTCATAAATAATAAATATGGCCGCATGCTGCCGCCGCTACCGTCAAATTCCAGTAGATTTCAATCGTCGCAGTAGGCGATCCGGTACGCCAGCTTTAATGGCTTCCGAACCACTTGAAAAAGAGTGACTCAAATTGCTGGGGACGACGAGCTGCAGTTTGCTGCTGTAAAGTGGGCCGTGAAAAACTATCAAAACAAACAAGTGGACGCCGCGACGACGCAAGGGTTGTAAACAAACGGGCTGTTCTAGTTGCGATGCGGTTGAATCAGGGTGATTGTTTGTCTTTTAGGTCAATGTAAGTGGAAGAAACGATTGCATTCTTAGTTGCTTTTGATAAGAATGTAATCTTTGCCCATTGTACTCAAAACTGAGTTGAATCTCGTTGGCGTGTAGCGCGCTGATAGAACTGTCAAAGTACACTCTTAATTGGAATTGCTAAAAGCAAAAGTAATTATTTTCACTTGTTTTCACTCCCGAAAAAAATGTTTCAAATCTCCACCGACAGCGAAAACTTCCCTCCGGGCTGCTGCTCCATCCAGAATAATAAAGAAATTTACGAAATAAAAATACCTCTCCTTGCGCTAATTAGTCATGGACCGCTTGCCGTCAGGAATATTTTTTCTCTCCTCACTTTTCTCGTCTCGACAAACCGCACAGCCCGAAACTCATTATAAATTATTCACTTGACTGTTTCTTCACCACGAGTTTCCGTCTGGAGCCTGGAGCGTTTCGTCACGGTCCGTCATCCGCGGTCGCGCCCCTTCCGAACCTCTCTAAGGTTACGTCCTTTTGAAAGGTTTGAAGACGGCACACACACACGTCCAAGTTGGCGGCGAAGACGGTGTGGACTTGATTATCATATTTCCATAAACAAAATATATCGACGAGAGACATAGCAACCCACGCGCCGCTTCTTCGTGGATTGGTTTGGTCCAAGTTGGCGGTTCCTAACCTAGAAAGTAGCGTCGCCGTCGCCATATTGATTGTTTTGTTACGGCCGCTATGGGCATCGGATAACGGCGCTTGCAAGTTGGTCACCGAGTCGGCAAAGTGGGGTTAGGAACGGTATAATTTTAAGAAAGAAGTTTGACAGGTTGGTAACACTACCCTCATTTTAAACTCAGTTTTTGTCAAAACCGAACCTACATAGAAATGAGTAAACGGGGCATTCGTCAAATTTGGGTAAATTTCTCTCAGATTTGGGGAATTTCACTCACTTATCACTGAGTTCTGAGTAAAATTCGCTCAAATTTGACAATTTTACAAATTATACAAATTTTATAAATTCTACAAAATTTACAAATTCTACAAATTTAACAAATTCTAAAAAATTTACAAATTCTACAAATTTAACAAATTTAACAACATTTTTGAAATTTTACAAATTTTACAAATTGTACAAATTTTACAAATTTTACAAATTTTACAAATTTTACAAATTTCACAAATTTTACAAATTTTACAAATTTTACAAATTTTACAAATTTTACAAATTTTACAAATTTTACAAATTTTACAAATTTTACAAATTTTACAAATTTTACAAATTTTACAAATTTTACAAATTTTACAAATTTCACAAATTTTACAAATTTTACAAATTTTACAAATTTTACAAATTTTACAAATTTTACAAATTTTACAAATTTTACAAATTTTACAAATTTTACAAATTTTACAAATTTTACAAATTTTACAAATTTTACAAATTTTACAAATTTTACAAATTTTACAAATTTTACAAATTTTACAAATTTACATATTTTACAAATTAGGTATAACATGACATTAGAGATTGACATTCAACATCTGTCAAAAAATGGCGAAAACAGTGCTGCCAGAATATTTGAATTGTTTTATTCTAAAAATGTAAACAAATAATGTTTGTTTTGTTTTACAAATCAAATTGAAACTTGACATTTGGCAGCTAGCAACGACAAACAGAGCTGTCAAAATTTCCCTTAGGACGTTTAAGGGGCAACTCAACACGTCTCAAAGGGCGCGTGGTCATCGTCTTTCTCGGCGGCCGCACTCTTTCTTCTTGGGCCTGCATTTCTTGTTTAGATTAGATGTTATATCGGGGAGATGCTCATATTTGGGCCGCTCGATTTCGATCTCATTTACCAGTCCGAACCGAACACACGTCAAAACTAGCTAATTGAGTCGATAAATTCGATAGACACTGCCGCCGCCGCCGACAACTCGTCAAATTTGGGCATCCGGCGAACGGGTTTTCGGAACTCAGATCAAAGCAGGCCCCGTTTGACAGCCTTTGATGTGTCAATTTGCGGCGGCGGCGGCGGCTTCGGCTTTTCTAAGGACTTTTGTGCAATTTGTGTGCCGAAAAAAGACACAAACACCTGACAGGTGCTGCGACAGCCGTCACGCCAGAGCAAAAGGACGCCATTGTGGCGAAAAACGCTCAATTTAGGGCACAAAAGAGTCAATGTTTACACCTCTTTCTTCGTTACGCGCGTAATTACGGTTGATACGACAGAGCCGCGTCGCGGCTTACTGTGATGCATGTTAATGTCACCGTGCCTTGAGCTGTCATTCACCCTTGACGGCGCCATTTTGCCAATTTGGATTTTTCGCACAAATCTCCCCCGGAAAACACTGTTTTCGGCGGTTATCCGGCAATCTCCCTGTTTGCTCACCGATTGCGAGTGACAAGTCCGGATTTGACGGTTCCAGCTCCGGATTGCGGCGTACTTTCGGCCGCCGGAAAATGCGAAGTGGCGTCGCCGACGCCATTGACAAGCTGAGGGTCGCTGTGGGTGGCGCGCGCTGTCAATGTCAGAACTTATGTATGAGGTGCACACACAACTTCACGTAATGTAAGCAAAGTAGGCGAACGTGGATCCTTGCGGAAAACCGCGCCTACTAGACTCCGTCAAGAGAGGACCTTTTCTGTTCTGTTTGCCCCGGAATCGATCCGAAAACAGGGCAAAAGCAGGCACTCTTGCATAAGGTGAGGCCCGGCTTTAATTATGTAAACAATAGAGAGGGATTGGAGAAAACTTTCGGGACCATAATAGAGTTTTTCCACCACACATGGGACTTGACAGCCAGGGGGCAGTGTTGCCAGACGGAATTGATTCGTTACACAAAACAAGCCAAACAAAGAAAGGGAAAAGTTGTTTTTATTATCCCAGTCGAAAGAAAAACAGTTTCCAAGCCATAAAGTTGGTTGTCAAAGTGAAGCCGCCGCCGCGCCGTGAAGACGGATACTTCCAAGAAACTTTCCATAACCTACAAAAGTCCCGGTTCCGATGGTTCCGTTGCGGGAGTTTGAGGTGTATTTTTCTTCTCGATTTGATCCAGGCGCTCGGGTAGGCAGCGTTGAATGTAAATAAATGTTTTTCATCAAATAAATTTTATTTGTTTACTGTCACTGGGGCTGGCGAGTGACGAAGTAAGCTGTGACTAATCTGCATCGATCACAGGTTGATATTGCAGATAACTTTCTAAAAAATATCAAAAACACAAAAAAAAATCAAAAACAAAATTCTAAATTTGTAATATTTGTAAAATTTGTAAAATTTGTAAAATTTGTAAAATTTGTAAAATTTTTAAAATTTTTAAAATTTGTAAATTTTTTAAAATTTGTAAAATTTGAAAAATTTGTATAATTTGTAAATTTTGTAAAATTTGCAAAATTTTTAAATTTTGTAAAATTTGTAAAATTTGTAAAATTTGTAAAATTTGTAAAATTTGTAAAATTTGTAAAATTTGTAAAATTTGTAAAATTTGTAAAATTTGTAAAATTTGTAAAATTTGTAAAATTTGTAAAATTTGTAAAATTTGTAAAACTTGAAAAAATTGTTAAATTTGTTAAATTTTAAAAATTTTAAATTTTTAAAAAAATTTAAAATTTGTAAAATTTTTAAATTTGTAAAACTTGTAAAATTTGTAAAATTTATAAAATTTGTTAAATTTTAATTTTTTTTTAATTTTTAAAAAAATTTAAAATTTGTAAAATTTTTAAAATTTGTAAAACTTGTAAAATTTGTAAAAATTTTAAATTTGTAGAAATTGTCAAAATTGTAAAATTTGTCAAAATTGTAAAATTTGTTAAATTTGTTAAATTTGTTAAATTTGTTAAATTTTTTAAATTTGTTAAATTTGTTAAATTTGTTAAATTTGTTAAATTTGTTAAATTTGTTAAATTTGTTAAATTTGTTAAATTTGTTAAATTTGTTAAATTTGTTAAATTTGTTAAATTTGTTAAATTTGTTAAATTTGTTAAATTTGTTAAATTTGTTAAATTTGTTAAATTTGTTAAATTTGTTAAATTTGTAAAATTTGTTAAATTTGTTAAATTTGTTAAATTTGTTAAATTTGTTAAATTTGTTAAATTTGTTAAATCTGTTAAATTTGTTAAATTTGTTAAATTTGTTAAATTTGTTAAATTTTTTAAATTTGTTAAATTTGTTAAATTTGTTAAATTTGTTAAATTTGTTAAATTTGTTAAATTTGTTAAATTTGTTAAATTTGTTAAATTTGTTTAATTTGTTAAATTTGTTAAATTTGTTAAATTTGTTAAATTTGTTAAATTTGTTAAATTTGTTAAATTTGTTAAATTTTGTTAAATTTGTAAAATTTGTTAAATTTGTTAAATTTGTTAAATTTGTTAAATTTGTTAAATTTGTTAAGTTTAGTTAAATTTGTTAAATTTGTTAAATTTGTTAAATTTGTTAAATTTGTTAAATTTGTAAAATTTGTTAAATTTGTTAAATTTGTTAAATTTGTTAAATTTGTTAAATTTGTTAAATTTGTTAAATTTGTTAAATTTGTTAAATTTGTTAAATTTGTTAAATTTGTTAAATTTGTTAAATTTGTTAGATTTGTTAAATTTGTTAAATTTGTTAAATTTGTTAAATTTGTTTTTAAAAATTTTAATATTTTAAAATTTATAAAAAAAAATTAAAATTTGTAACAATTGTGAAATTTATAAAATTTGTAAACACTGAAAAAACAGTGTACCAAAATTTTGAGTCCAACTACTTATTGCTACAAGGGCCTAACCTTAAAAATAACCCTGCAAGGTCAATGCACTCTGCTCCCTTCAAAGCAAATTGCATGGCCTACTAAGTGGCGGCTGGTTTGCATCTCTATATGCCTGTACAAATGTTGACTTAATTAGTGACAGGCCGGGAATCAAGTGTCAGGCGTCGTCGTCGGATTAGATGCACAGAGGGCGCGCGCCATCCCGCAATTTTATTGCACTCTTCTTCGTTGATCTCGGTAATCTGATGCGACTTATGCAAAGTGGGGGATCGCTACATGATTGAGAGCGTGCCCGGGAGATCGTTAAGGAGACACGGTTAAGGGGAAATGTGACACTTAGCAAATGAATTAAAAAAAACATAAATAAATTTTAATTTTTTTATTTAAAGAGAGTTTTAATTGAGCATAAAATTCAAATGACCCACTTTTCAAAATTGACACCAGTGCTGCCAGCTCGCCACAAAACTGACAAATATTGGTAATTTGCCGAGGTCTAGGCGGCGTATACATTCTACGACCACAAACTGCCCCCTTGGGGACTGCATGCGATACTGTAATTTGATACCACATTCAACGATGCAACGATGCAGCTGGTGAGCAGCGTTTTGCAATTAACATTAATTAAGTGTCAGTCAGACGTAATGGTGGTTTGTGTCTCGGTTTCTCACGCACTGTGAACGACGCGTGGAAATCATCAACCGGGCATGTGCGGACACAAGGAATTTAGATTTTAATCGGAGTGGAATTCTAATGAAGTTTTTTTCAGTATGGAAACAAATTCCAAGCTAGAAAAAGTGTGATTGATCGAGTTACTGACAATCGCTGACGTAAGAATGATCTATTTGCATTCATTTGCTTGATTACAAACTTTAATTGCCACTTTGAATAATTCCACATTAGCGTGTAGCTGTCAAATGCGTTGTTGACATTTACCTACACTGTTAATTTAGTTTACCGAAATTGCGACTTAAAATACTCATTTCCAAAACTGACTTCCAGTAAACATGGCCGCTAAAAGCATAACCCGTGCCCGTCATTTTCGTCATGGCAAGCTGTGCTCGCGCCGCGCCATATTATTCCCATAAATGGGACCTGGGGGCATAACTTCGGTATGCTGCTGCTGGCCGAGCATGTGCGAGCATTATTTTACAAGCTTCCAACAAACATTAGAGCTTGTAGGGCGCGAAGTTGGAGGTGGAGCAGGCTTTCGGAATGTAAACAGTGAACAAATTTACACCGTTGCACTGGGTGTCAGTGGCACTTGAACGGGCTAAATTTGTGTTAAGGAAAAATGAAAAAAAATTGTTTTGACAATAAACATCTGTCAAAATAACGAAACCGCTTAAGTCATGTTGATTCTATTCACAGTGTAACAAACTGACAAAATTACCATCAAATCAATCATAAAACTACAAAACACATCGCAGATTTAATTTTTGGAAATGAATGACAGCTGTCAAAAGCACGAAATATCGCGTATTGAAATGAGAGTGTAATGTGACATTTACTTGTAATCAAACATCTTGCTAAGTAAAAACATTCAGGGCTGCCAGAATTTTTGTAAAAAAGTGTAAAAAATTCAAAATTTAATGGTTTCTTTTCACAGTGTAGCAATAACCGCAAAAACTTTTCAATATGGCGTAATATTTCTCTTGCACGGTTACGCTTTGTTTTAATTTTCTTGTGTAATTTCAGTATTTCGCCAAATGACGGAGGTGCGAATGAAGGTCGAATGGCAAATGGTTGAATTTGAAAAGGTCTAAATGTTCGAAGGTAGACCAAAGATTAGATTTTTCTTAGTAGTATTTTTGTTACTTTTTTACTTTTATTTTGTGAAAGATATTTTCTTTTATATATTTTTTATCTTCTTATCACAGTTCTTTTAATAAGTGTATGAGAATTAGGCTGACTTTAAAAAAGGCTTTCTATATTCTTTGCAAAAATATTTTCTAAAGATTTAACATTGTTCAAAACATGAGCGGTTTGTTTTAATGGTGGGAAACAGTTTATCTCCAAACATATGTTTTATAAATTTTCATATGTTTGAACTTTAATCCATGTGACATTTGTACCAAATCCGACTATTTGTCCATCAATCCCCAAAGGACCTTTTGTTTTTCGCCTTTAATTGGTGATTTACAAACATTCCGAAATAGCGATTAGAAAACAACTTGACTTTTGAGTTTGGCAATAAACACAAGTTAACAATAACGGCAAATTTTTAAAATCTTTTGAATTCTGTAAAATTTTGCAAAATTCTGGAAAATTCCATAGAATACTGTAAAATTATGTAAATTTCTAAAAAAAATGAAATTTTGTAGTATTTCGTTAAATTCTGTAAAATTTGTCAAAATTCTATTATTTTATGCAAAATTCAGCATTTTTGCTGTTTAAAAAATGTACAAAACATTTAATTTTTTTATAAAATAAGTAAAATTGATTTAATTTAACAAAATGTTTAATAATTGGTGCAATTTACCAAATTTGATAAAATTTTGTTATTATTTTAATTTTTTTAAAGATTCAAAGTTTGTAACAATTTTAAAATTTTGATTTCTTGAATCATAATTTTTTAAAATTCTGCGGTAAAATTTGGTAGGATTCGGTAAAATTTGTAAAAGTTTGTTAAATATGTAAAACTATGTTTTATTTAAATTTGTAGATGCTTTAAATTATTTAAATGTTTTCAAATTTTCTAGTTATCAAACATTAGTTATGTTTTAAAGTTTCTAAAATATGCATATTTTTTAAAGTATGCACTTTATTTAAAAGCATTGAAATTTGTAAAAACCGGTAATATTTATAAAACTTGTAAAAATCATAAAATTTATAAATCTTTTAAATTTTGTAAGAGTGGCAAAATTTGTAAAATTTTATAGAATTCGGTATAATTTTATAAAAATTTAAATTCGCATTTTTTTATTTGAAGATGTTTGAGAATTTGTCAAAGTTTTGCAATCTTTAATAAAAATGTAATTAAAAATGTTAAAAAATCTCGAAAATAGATTTGAAGAACTTGAAGAATTTGAAGAATTTGTTGAACTTGAAGTAATTGAAAAATTAAATATATTTGAAGAATATGAAGAATTTGATTTTTTTTAAGAATTGGAAGAATGTGTAAAAAATTGACGAATTTGAGAAATTTGAAGTATTTGAAAAAAATTAAAAAATGCAAGAATTTGAAGAACCCTATTTTTAAATTTGAAAAAAAAATAAGAATTAAGATTTCGAAATGTTTTAAAACTTATAGAATTTTAGTCTTCAGATTTTTTTTTAATTTTAGATTATTTTATTTTTAAGATAGATTGTTTTGAAATTTGAAAAAAAAAAATGATTTTTGTTAGGTTCTTTAAGTTTTTTTTTGTCATTTTCAGAAACAATCTCCTAAACGTGGCATTTGCATTTTTAAGCAAACATTTCATCCTTGATGATTCTGCTTGATAACCAACCGCGATAATCTTTAGACACTTGGAGCAAAAATAGTTTGTACTCAAAATTGATTTGGAATTTTAAGCGTGTGAATTTGACATTTGTGTGCAGAGTTTAGATTTGTTACGACTCTGCACGGCCAATCAAGATTATCGCGCGATAATTGCAACAACTCCACACAAAAGCCAACAGAACGAGATGACAGCCGTCATTTATCTCAAACGTCACTGTGACGTGCCAATAAATCACTCACGCGCCATCACCTTCGGCGCAACTTTGTATCAATAGACCATAAAATTTGCTTCAAAGGAAGTTGCAATAACTTGCAAACTTGCAGTTTTGAGGTTAGAAATTCGAGCAAAACATTGTAAATGAGCCAATGTGGATTTGTAAACAAAGAGTATATCTACACATTTTTAATGTAAACTTGAATTAGTCCTTCAGCAAAACTCGTCTGAACTCAAAATTGGTTGATATTTTTAAGCGTGTGAATTCGACATTTGCCCTCAAAACAAAGATCGCAGCCTCCACTTTTTACGACTCGCGTCTGTCAATCAAGATTATCGCACCCCAACCCCACCCCAAAAACAACAACAAACGCAAGATGACAGCCGTCACAAACGTCACCGGGGGACGTGCCAATAAATCACTCACGCGCCTTCGGCGCAAATTTGTATCACGTTTGTGGTGTCGTCGGCCGAACTCGTGGCCTACTGTTGTTGTTCAATACACGCCGAATGCCCCCGTGAGAAATGTAAACACCCCGCGCGCGACTGTCAGTCCGAAGGGTTGCGCTCAAATATGTGCTACAAATTGGCACGACGACGACGACTGCATTCGTTAGAATTCCGACCGTCCGCTCATGCGGGATCAATTAGGAAGAGGTTTTCGAACCGCCGGGGTCACCTCGAGTTTTCAGTGGGTGAAATCTGACGCCCCGGTTGACGTAAACGTGTGAAATTTTCGCCACAGGTTGAGGAAGAGTGAGCACGCTGGAAACCTTTGAAATTAGCGGCCCTAAACTTTGTGGGTTGGCGAGATCCAAGTTGAGCTTCCCCTTAAAATGGCCGCCATTATCATTAATCAAAGCAGGCGCGTCAATTAACTTAAAAGCCCGCCGAGGCTATCGTCGGACGCGTCGTGACGCGGAGATTTGGGCGCCCCAGCAAGTGTCATTATTTGGGCTAACGCGCGGAGCCCTTGCGGCGGCCAAAGTAAACAAACTCCAATAAAAAGCACGTAAATATCCGCTAGAATGTCATTATTGCCACTTAAACAGAGACAATCGGAAGACGTCACACCATTTTTCTGTGTTTTCGTCGAAAATGTTTGACATTTCTCCAATTGTAAACAATACACTCTCATGGATTTTTACTCAATAATAAACATATTTTTGAAAATCGAAAATTTTCTCTGACAATCTATGGTAAACAACGGATCATCGTCAGTTTGCCAAAGGGAAGAAGATTTTATGTCTCCCGCAGCAGTGTCAATTTCGTCCCCAGAATGCCAAAATGACCAAAGTTCGCTCTAACGCCATCCAAGTAATCCATGATACGCAACTTTTGGTGACATTCCAGCTGAAAAAAAATGTCTTCACTGCCGGTCACGTCATTGCTGCGTGACCTTGACCGGAGTAGGCTTTGCGAAGCCCAAATAAAAAGGGCTTATTTCTGGCAAAACATTGTAAAAGGGCCTAAGCCGAAGTGAAAACAAACAAGGAGCACCGTTAATTTACAGATTTTCTTGAGTAATTTTCAATCAAATCACTCAGATTTCGCCAAAACTGGACCTACTCAGAAGTGAGTAAAGGGGACAACTGTCAGATTTGAGAAAAATCGCTCAGAATTCAAAGAAATTGAGAGGAAATTCACTCAAATCTAACAATAGAGTTATCTACGTGCGCATGTATTGCGTGTACGCACACGAAAAAAAGTGAGGTTAAATTTTGTATCAGCCAGCAAAACAAATGGCGTGCTAGTGTGCGTGAGCTCGGGCTTAGATAACTCTATACTGAGTAGATTCCAGACGCTGATTAAACCCAGCTGTCAAAGTGACAGCGCGATTAGAAGAGTTTCTGCCTCGCGCACAAATCCAACATGACAGATAATGTCCACCTGTCACGGCTCGCGAGGTAAATTATGCTAAAATATGTCCAGCAGTCAGACCGTAATTCCGTAAATAACGCATCAATTTGCGCTCGAGCTGTCAGCTGGTAGCAATTTCAAATGAAATGCGAATTTATGCGCGCGATTGAAAATTATCATTTTGAGGAATTTTACCCGCCGATCTGTCAGCTGGTCAATCACGAATCAAAACAGAAGCCGATTGAGAGAGTTAAAAACCGCAAACTCATCGAGTAGTCATTGAAACATTTGCGCGATTGACCAACTGTCAGAGGGAGGGTAAACAAAGATGGCGGCCCGCCGGAAGGGGCAATTTCGTCAGCACAGATCAATCATACTCGAGCTGACCTCCTCCGCCGGAGGAGGAGGATTGAGGGGTGGTCCATTTCGAATGTTTTTAAAAATATTTTCGCAGCATCCCCCGCGTGCTTTGCTGTCTTTCAGTCGAGGACTTAATGGAGTGGCGGTTTTTTTGCTCCTCATCTTTCTGGTTCTAAAAATACTGACATCCAACTTGAACGGAACGAAAGACGCACTCCCGCGGTTGATGGAACGAGAGCGCGTCCGGTCGCGCGGAAGGTTTTCCGTTTCTAACCTAGAAGGGAAAATGAGGTGGAACGATGTTTGAAAAGAGAGAAGGAAATTTCCAGTGACACAAATTGAAGCAGATGACGTGATTTTAAAGTTATGAATTCAATGGTATTTTATCTTTCAGAAAACAACAATCTATTTTTAAATGTCAAAATGATAAAGATTAACTTCAATTTGCTTACCATTTTATTCCCAATGATAACATGGAGTTGACACTTTTGCTCACATAACAAAACACAAGCAAAATAAGTTTTTTTTTCCAAAACTGTCGAATTCTGAGTGAAATTCACTAAAATCTGACAGATGTTAGATTAAGGTACTCATTTCTGAGTAGGTTTGGTTTAGACAAAAACTGGGTGATTTTTTTTTACAAATTTTACAAATTTTACTATCATTACAAATTTTACAAATTTTACAAATTTTACAAATTTTACAAATTTTACAAATTTCACAAATTTTATAAATTTTGCAAATTTTATGAATTTTACAAATTTTACAGATTCTGCAAATTTTACAAATTTTACAAATTTTACAAATTTAACAAATTTTACAAATTTTACAAATTTTACAAATTTTACAAATTTTACAAATTTTACAAATTTTACAAATTTTACAAATTTTACAAATTTTACAAATTTTATAAATTTTACAAATTTTAAAAAATTTACAAATTTTACAAATTTTACAAATTTTACAAATTTTACAAATTTTACAAATTTTACAAATTTTACAAATTTTACAAATTTCACAAATTTCAGAAACTTTACATTTTTTAAAATTTTTGCAAATGAAACAAGTTATACATTTTTTTTCCATTTTGACAGATTTTACACAGTTTACAAATGTTTCTAATTTTTACGAATTTCAATTTGCAAAATGAATATTGTGGATTTAGCTGGTAGCTGGATTTTCTGGCATCTTCTCACGGTCATTGAAAACGGTCGTGGATAGACCTAGGGGTTCCCAATCGGTGTGAAAAAGTTCAATTCATAGAAAAATTATGGATTATAATTGTGATTTTAAATCACTTCTCCAACATCAGGAATAATTGTTTGAACATGTTCGCAAATTTTTTATTTAGTCGGAAAAATATTATTTTTCTTGAAAAAAGTTTCATTTCCAACCACATGACCATCCCCAATTCTGGCTCGATGCCGCCATCATGCGACCGCGTGCTCCGTTTGTTTGTCAACAAAGCTGCAGCTGAATGGTGAGACGAAGTGAAGGGGGGAGAGGTTTTGACATTTGTATGCCCGCATCCTATCCCGCCGCCTATTTCGTCGGTCGTTGAGCCGACGGTCGTTTCCAACGACCGAGTCCAGTTAGGAACTGATCGTACAATAACATTAAAACGGATCAGCGTGAGAATCTAACCTCAAGCTGTCACCTTAACGTCAACAACCCCACGCGCTTCCCCGAAATCCTCAACAAACGTCATCGCGCGCCATCCGTTTGACAGCCACGCGTTGCAATTCGTTCCGCGTAGAGGTCGCACACGTTTACGAAGGTAAACAACGAATTGTTACCCAAAGTTGCAACAACCGTCGAAAGCAAACCCCCTTGCGCCGGGCCATTTCTTTTCATCGATTCGCGGACCTGTCAATCAACCGCACGGCGGTGACCCTGGCCCCGCGCGAACTTCAAACGCCCGAACTGCATCAGTAGGCGGTGACAGTCAATTAGTTTCGGGTGCGATTTCGCGCATTGAATAGTGCGCTGCGCGCACCTGTCAAACGTGACAGCTGTGCGGCAATCCGCACTTTTGTTGACATTGAAAAGTTCGTCGCAGCAGCAGCAGATAACAAACGCGAAATAATGTTATTTGCGGACACATCACCTTCTCACTACTCGATAAATAATCAAAAGTCAATAACTCAATCCCGGCGACAAGGTGTCAACGTGACGCCGAGGGGCCGCTCAATGGCGCAGTGGCGGTGCACACATGCCAGTCACATTCGTCCGTCGTCGTAGTAGTCGTTGAGTTGATGGACGCAAGACGTTAAGGTGCCGCCGCCGACTAGATCGAGAGCGGCAGATAACCCGGCGGGAATGTGGCCTGCTGCGTGATGGCGATCGAAGAAGTTCTTGGCGGAGTTTGGGGGCAGGAAATGGTGCGAAATTGACCACTTTGTATGCGGAACGTCGTCGCATCGCAGTTCAAGTGGCATGACATCATTGAGTTCCGCAATATTTTACGGAAAGTGCAATACTTTGGAAATGTCAAATTTGCTGTAAACAAAAACAATGAAAAACTGACAACACTGACAGCGACGTGTCAAATGCAATGCCGGTCTTTACAACAATTCCAAGGCCTGCTGCGATGGTCACTTTGACCCGATTCCCTGCATCAGCTGATTGAATTTCCATTAGCCGCCGCCAACTGTGATCAGCTGTCAGCTGATTCGACCGGATCAACAGGGTTGCTTTGATTAGAATTTGGACCAAGCTGGCCATTGTACCAAATAGTTCGCACAAATTGCAGTTTATTATTGCAATTCTCGACCGCAGAAGACACAAACGGCGGGGATTAATTCAGAACGCGTTCTCCGAATTTCCGATGCTCGGGTCATTGGCGGCGGGTGGACGACAGACTGCCCGATAAAATGCAATAAATTAAACGCTCGAAATCGTCCGAACGATGCGAATTCACTTGACCACACTTGTGCGTGCGTGATCGTGTGGAATGGAAATTGAGCCCGGGCTGGCCGTTAGCTGTCAAACGGTCCAACTCGCAACTTTGAGGGGCGAAATCTCGACGGAGAAATTATATTTTTCGCAGAAATTTTGGCAGGTCACTTAACTTTTGTGAGCACACAAGAAAATCTTTAAACAAAATCAATAAACATTACCAAACGTCAAATCCAAATTCCCAAGATGGCGCCCATCTCAGCACCCCGTGCACCAAGGGATAAACCACACATTGTCCGTCATCGGGGACCCAACCCTGAATCGTTTCCCCTGCGACGACTGGATGCACTGCCGCCGTTGCTGCTGTGTAATTTTATTATATTTCCAACCAGGCATTAATTGAATTGCAGCCAGTTTCCTGCACCTTCTCCCTCCCCATCCAGCGCAAAATAATGTATTTTAAAATTGCAACCGGCTCCGATTGACGTATGGCTGACAGCGGAGCAGAAATAAAAACTCTGCCAACCTTGATGAAGTCGTTCGCTGGGCAAGGTCGAAACGTCGAGCACCTGTCACGCTGGAAGCGAAACTTTTTTATTGCTGTCACTTTGATCCTGGCGCGGGGAAATCAATAAACAACTCAGTTTTGGGAAATTTTGACGTTCAAATTTCGCGCTGGAGTGTGATAAATTTTGGACAGATGGCGGTAAAAAATAAAAATAATAATTCAGAAAAAGAACAAGTTAAAATACACGCGACACCAGGTGTTTATTTTTCTATTTTAAATAAACACCAAGATTTGATTAACACGTTGCCCGAAAAAAATCCGTGGGAGGAATGGAGTCGAACACATCGAGTAAGCTGGGTGCGAAATAAAAATGTTTGTTTTGTTTTTAGCGATGCTGTCAAACGAGATGATCATCTTGTTAAGGAATCTGTTTGATTACTTTATCGTGGCAGCACTGCAATACTAGACTTTTGATTAAAAAAATCTAAGTTTCTAAAATTCTAAAATTCTGAAATTCTAAAATTCTAAAATTCTAAAATTCTAAAATTCTAAAATTCTAAAATTCTAAAATTCTAAAATTCTAAAATTCTAAAATTCTAAAATTCTAAAATTCTAAAATTCTAAAATTCTAAAATTCTAAAATTCTAAAATTCTAAAATTCTAAAATTCTAAAATTCTAAAATTCTAAAATTCTAAAATTCTAAAATTCTAAAATTCTAAAATTCTAAAATTCTAAAATTCTAAAATTCTAAAATGCTAAAATTCTAAAATTCTAAAATTCTAAAATTCTAAAATTCTAAAATTCTAAAATTCTAAATTTCTAAATTTCTAAAATTCTAAAATTCTAAAATTCTAAAATTCTAAAATTCTAAAATTCAAAAATTCTAAAATTCTAAAATTCTAAAATTCTAAAATTCTAAAATTCTAAAATTCTAAAATTCTAAAATTCTAAAATTCTAAAATTCTAAAATTCTAAAATTCTAAAATTCTTAAATTCTAAAATTCTAAAATTCTAAACTTCTAAAATTCTAAAATTCTAAAATTCTAAAATTCTAAAATTCTAAAATTCTAAAATTCTAAAATTCTAAAATTCTAAAATTCTAAAATTCTAAAATTCTAAAATTCTAAAATTCTAAAATTCTAAAATTCTAAAATTCTAAAATTCTAAAATTCTAAAATTCTAAAATTCTAAAATTCTAAATTTCTAAAATTCTAAATTTCTAAAATTCTAAAATTCTAAAATTCTAAAATTCTAAAATTCTAAAATTCTAAAATTCTAAAATTCTAAAATTTAAAATTCTAAAATTCTAAAATTCTAAAATTCTAAAATTCTAAAATTCTAAAATTCTAAAATTCTAAAATTCTAAAATTCTAAAATTCTAAAATTCTAAAATTCTAAAATTCTAAAATTCTAAAATTCTAAAATTCTAAAATTCTAAAATTCTAAAATTCTAAAATTCTAAAATTCTAAAATTCTAAAATTCTAAAATTCTAAAATTCTAAAATTCTAAAATTCTAAAATTCTAAAATTCTAAAATTCTAAAATTCTAAAATTCTAAAATTCTAAAATTCTAAAATTCTAAAATTCTAAAATTCTAAAATTCTAAATTTCTAAAATTCTAAAATTCTAAAATTCTAAACTTCTAAAATTCTAAAATTCTAAAATTCTAAAATTCTAAAATTCTAAAATTCTAAAATTCTAAAATTCTAAAATTCTAAAATTCTAAAATTCTAAAATTCTAAAATTCTAAAATTCTAAAATTCTAAAATTCTAAAATTCTAAAATTCTAAAATTCTAAAATTCTAAAATTCTAAAATTCTAAAATTCTAAAATTCTAAAATTCTAAAATTCTAAAATTCTAAAATTCTAAAATTCTAAAATTCTAAAATTCTAAAATTCTAAAATTCTAAAATTCTAAAATTCTAAAATTCTAAAATTCTAAAATTCTAAAATTCTAAAATTCTAAAATTCTAAAATTCTAAAATTCTAAAATTCTAAAATTCTAAAATTCTAAAATTCTAAAATTCTAAAATTCTAAAATTCTAAAATTCTAAAATTCTAAAATTCTAAAATTCTAAAATTCTAAAATTCTAAAATTCTAAAATTGTTAAATCGTTTAATTAATGAATTGTGAAATTGCTTATTTTTTAAATTGTTAAATTGTTAAATTGTGAAATTGTTAAATTGTTAAATTGTTAAATTATTAAATTGTTAAATTGTTAAATTGTTAAATTTTTAAATTGTTCAATATTTAAATTGTTAAACTGTTCAGTTGTTAAATTGTTAAATTGATTAATTGTTGAACTGTTAAATTGTTTAATTGATAAATCGATAAAAAGTTAAATAGTTAAATTGTTATATTGCTAACGTGTTAAATTGTTAAATTGTTAAGTTGTTAAATTGTTAAATTGTTAAATTGTTAAATATTTTAATTGTTAAATTGTTAAATTGTTAAATTGGTAAATTGTTAAATTGTTGAATTGTTAAATTGTTAAATTATTAAATTGTGTAGTTCTAAAATTCTAAATTAAAATTCTAGAATTCAAAATTTCAAACATTCTGAAACTCTAAAATTCCTTTATTCTGAAATTCATATTTTTTATGAAATTTGTTAAATTTATATTGTATCATAAATTTATTTAAGGCACGTTTCCACACTAATTAATTTTTCTTCCAATTTTTCACTCTCTAAATATAAAACCTCAAATTACTCACCAAACCACTTAAAACACCTGACTAATGTTCTAGCCTAACGTTGTTGTGTCATTCGCCAAAACAACAAACAAACCTTTTTTTTATCCTGTAAAACTTACTCAAAGCACCTGTTGTCAGAACTCGTCTATCTTGTTTCGCGAAAAAAAAACCATTTACCGCAGTATTGCGGTTTTCACTCAAATATGTTCGCGTCTATTCAGCCTGGAACTGTTCGCCGCACTTTTTCAACGCCGTGTGGCGTCTTCTTTCAGCGAAACCGACAATACCCATTGGAGAAGCGCCGCCTGTCGTCGCCTACTTTTGCGATGATCCCCCGACTTTAACGACCCTCGCTCTCGCGGAAAACGAAATGGAAATCATTAATCACCCTTCCCGCGAGCCCGGAGAGCAGGAATTTACGGTTCGCATAAAGTGGAGGTTATGTATGGACGGCCGCACTATTTTTAGGAGCAGGAACGCGCAATATAATTGCATAATGTCGCCCGCGGAGGAAACTCTGGAACCGCTCGCTGGATAGTTTCGAATCGAACCCGGAAATGGCGCCCGCAGGGATGACACTATTCATTGCAGTTGACAGTAGGGGGATTCTATAGAGGCTTTTGCTCTCCATTTAAAACAGTTCGAAGCCGATTGGCATCGTCTGGAACAGATAAAATGCCGTATTTAGATTTGCCGCCTTACGGCGGTGCGGTCAATGACTGCAAAGTGGGAAAACTCTTTAATAACTTCAATTTGACAGATGGACAAGGTTTCCAGATTAAAAATAGTTAATTCTAACCTCAAAATCTCACGCAACCCGCTCGTTCGTCGCACTTGAACTTGACAGTTGACATTCGCACGCACCAGCAACAACAACACAGGTCTCGTGTTTATTTTATCACACTTTATAGAAGGAGTTCGCGCAGCGGGACGCCAAATCAAAGTAGGCTGTTTTAGCAGCCGGGTTGAGGTTGATTTGTTTACATACACACTAGATCTAGTTGGCTGGGAGATTTATGTTCGGCGCACAAAAAGAGGTAGCGCCTTGGACAAGTTCGAATCTCACGGCTTGCTTGCGATAAAAACAAGCGGTTGCCACGTGAGGAATGCACTTGGATTTATGACGGCGCTGATTGTCAGCTTGCATGCAATTACGACTTCTCTTGCGAGGGGGAGACGTTGAGGGGTAATTATCAATAAGTCACAGGTTTCATTTAGGGTAGAGCGACAAACTGGCAACACTGAATCATAGACGCGATTTCAAGACGAAAGAGTAGTTTTTGACAGCTGTTGCCAAGCTGTCAATCCAGGGGGGTGATGCAATCAAGTTCACCGGTTCAAATTTAATTGATTGGCAACGCGACGCGGCCCAACCCGCAATCAACGAGCGACCTTATCGCTGAGACGTACAAACATCGTAATGCCGAGTTGTTTGTTTACACTTTTGTAGAGACTGTTTATATTTGCGCAGGGCCGTGCCTCCGCGCGCCTGCCTCGATTTGTTTACTATGCAATTTGACAATCGACTAACCTACTGCGATTTCTCTCTCTCTTTCAGAATCTGGCCGGAACTGTCAACCTGGGTTCGTGAGTGCGTGGCGGCGGCGGGGCACCATGGATCACGCGGTGCACGCGGCCCGCGGACGACCATGGAACAAACTACGCTTCGAGAACAACGAGCTGGAATGTCTGTACCAGCGGTACACGCTCAAGCTGCAGCGGTTCTCCGTGACCGGCGTGGTGGCGCTGGTCGTCGTCCTGTGCGGCGTTATGGCCGGTTTGAGTCTCGGCTACAACCAGGCGCCCACGCTGCATAACGTGTTCAACTCGTTTCTGTGCTTGCTGTTTGCGGTGGTCCTGGCGCTGCTCCAGTTCCGGTTGATCCGGGACTCGCACCTCCCTTACCTCTGCTACGGGATCCTCTTCTTCACGGCGGCCTTCTGCTTCATCTCGATGCCGACGGTCGGCATCGTGTTCCCCGTGGATACCCGCGAGGTCATGGCCGAGGGCGTCTGGCAGATCGTGTTCGTGGTGTTCCTGGCGTACGCCATGATGCCGCTCCAGATCTGGGAAGCGGTCCTGTTCGGGATCATCCTGCCCTCGATCCACGTCGGCCTCACCGGGTACAACATCTACAATGACAACTTCCAGTACCTGGCCTACCAACAGCTGGCCGCCAACATCGTCATCTTCGTCGGCGTCAACGTCGCCGGTCTCGTCGTGAACGTCATGATGGAACGGGCTCAACGACGAGCCTTCCTCGACACCCGGAACTGCATCGCCGCCCGGCTCGAAATGGAGGACGAAAACGAGAAGCTCGAACGCCTCCTGCTCTCCGTCCTCCCCCAACACGTCGCCATGGAGATGAAAAACGACATCCTGTCCCCCGTCGAAGGCCAGTTCCACAAGATCTACATCCAAAAACACGAAAACGTCAGCATCCTCTTCGCGGACATCGTCGGCTTCACCGTCCTCGCCTCCCAGTGCAGCGCCCAAGAACTCGTCCGACTCCTAAACGAACTCTTCGGCCGCTTCGACCAGCTAGCCCACGACAACCACTGCCTGCGCATCAAGATCCTCGGCGATTGCTACTACTGCGTGTCCGGCATCCCAGATCCCCGCGCAGATCACGCCCGCTGCGCCGTCGAGATGGGCCTGGACATGATCGACGCGATCGCCTCCGTCGTCGAGCAGACGGACGTGATCCTGAACATGCGCGTCGGAATCCACTCCGGAAGAGTCTTATGCGGAGTGCTCGGGCTCCGCAAGTGGCAGTTTGACGTGTGGTCCAACGACGTGACGCTGGCGAACCACATGGAGAGCGGGGGGGAGCCGGGACGGGTTCATGTGACGCGGGCTACGCTGGACGCGCTCGGTGGGGAGTACGAGGTGGAGGCCGGGCATGGAGACACGCGGGACTCGTACCTGCGGGATAATCAGATCGATACGTACTTTATCGTGCCGCCGGCACATCGGAGAAAGGTGAGTTTGGTTCGTCTTGAAAAATGATGATGTTTGACATGTCGCACGATGGGGTTTGTTGGTTATTTCAAAGTGGCCACTTGGGATCCGTTTCACCGGTGCGACGTTCCGTCGCCGTAACTCAATTCCGTTAACAAATTTCTTGGTGCTTCTTTGGACAAACTTGCTTAGAATTTTGCAAGGATTAATTTGCGAACATAAATTTTGTTGACGTTGGACCACCCCTCCAGTGGCCACTTCACCAATTTCAACTCAGTTCCTCGGATTGCCCTTGAAAAACCATGAAGTTTGACATGTCGCACGATGGGGTTTGCTGGTTGTTTCAAAGTGGCCACTTGGGAATCCGTTCCACCGGTGCGACGTTCCGTCGCCGTAACTCACTTCGGTGAGCGAATTTCTTGGTGGTTCCTTCGACAAACTTGCTTAGAAAAATGAAAGGATTAATTTGCAAACATAAAATTTTTTGACGTTGGACCACGCCTCCGGCAGTCAATGGACCGAGTCCAACCCGGTCCCTCGAATTCCCCTTGAAAAATCATGAAGTTTGACATGTCGCACGACCGGGTTTGTGTCAAATTCCTAAGTGGCCACTTTGCAATCCGTTCCGGATTGCCTCCGGTGCGACGTTCCGTCGCGATATCTCGCTTGCCCTATCGAATTTTGAGCTGCTTTCTTCGGCAAAGTTGCTCAAAATTTTGCAAGCTTTCCGATGCGAATGTTACCTCGAAACCCCCAATTTTCACTAAAATGTGTTACCAGCATCCTACTCGTGCCCTCCAACCTCCATTGCCATCGATCTGTTTGTACACTAATCCATTATATCTTGTCCCGTTTTTTTCTTCCATGTCCCCCCACAAAACAAACAAACACACCAAATTCGTCGTCGTGATTGCATCATCGTCGCATCTTGCGTGTCCCATTTTTCCCGACCCCCACTCCCGTGTTTTTCGTGTGCCCCTCCCAGCCCCTGATGCTGAACACGCTCGGCGTCCGGTCCGCGCTGGGTGCGGCCAACCGGCGCAAGCTGTCCTTCCGGAACGTCTCGAACGTGGTCGTCCAGCTGCTGCACACCATCAAGTACTCGGTGCCGGTGCCGTTCTCGCACATGGCCACCGGTGCGCCACCGTACCCGCCGGGAGGGGGCGGCAGTGGCGGCGGGAGCAGTGCCGGAGGCGGAGGAGGGGCAGGCTTGTTCCTGGACAAGAATGCCCGGAAGGTGAGTGAAGAGTTTGATTTATTTGCTAATTTTGATAGTTGAAGCAGTAGAAATAGAGTGGGTAAACAGATCTGAAATTTTCAAATTTTCAGTAAGTTCGTCGAAGCGTGTAATTTTGACAGCTGTCACTTTTACACGCTTATTGCGGGTTACTCGACTTCAATAAGTTTTAGTTACAAATTTCACGTCTGTTTCCCTCTGTAGGTAGTTCTTTCTTAGTGAAGAGCAAACAAAAAGCAAATCAATTTAGTTCAGTTGCCAACAGCAGCGGCAGCAGCATCAGTTCGCTTAGCTAGTGTCTATAGTTATTTGGAGAGCTTTCGATGTTATTGCTTCTACCGCTCTGCACACACACACAGTACTGTTTTGTATATTGGAAATCTCTGCTACAAATTGCAACACCACAAAAAAAAGTTCAAGTTCAAACAATTGGCATGACGTGCTCGAAGCAAATTGAATAGCAACCCTGTACCAATATTTAACCTCACTATTTAAACAGCAAAAAAAAACTATTATTTTTGGTTCATTTTTCTCTCTTCTTTTTTCGGTTCGTCTTTTTGAAACAATCAAATTATCATTTTTGGTTAAAACGAAAATAATTGTAGGACCCGGTAAGTAGATTCCTACCTCCCTCTTCTCAAAAACAGCATCCTGGCTATCTCTCGCTCTCTTCCTCCTGCTCACTACTTCTAGTTCTAGACACAAACATACACAATACCCTCTTTACCCAAAACTGTATAGCTAAACGTTGAGCCGGACTGTATTTCCACCCGGTGCAGGCTTTAGATGTTGTACAAATGGACTAATTTTAAGGGTATTTTTGTTTAATTCGAATGTAAATATGACCAACACGCTAAACTGCACTGTTGTAAATGTGAGTTGTAAATAAATGTGGGCAGTGTGGTGTAAATATGGACGAAATTGTACAGTTTCTATGCATGAATTCTGGAAAACAATTTAAAACCTTAATTTAAAGATTTTTTTTACCATTTTGAAAATTGAGTCGTTTTCTGCGAGCGTGCAACTGTCAAAAAAGATAAACAATAAACACCCATAGTTACCCAACTTTGGGTTCGTCCACAAAATATCAACAATAAGTTGAATTTATAGTTTTCTGAAGTGGTGTTTTATGCCCTTATTTTCTAGAATTCTTTAAAAAACAATACGTCATTTGTTGTCATTTTCATCTTGATATTTTATAATATATTTACTTTACATTTCAACTACATCTGATGGGTCTTCTCTTGATAAATGTTAGATTCTTTTCTTTTTCAAATTCAGGATGAATGTTTTTTTTTTTCTTTCAAACTTCATCTGATTTAATTTATCGAAATTTACTCAACTGCAAATGGACGAATGTTACACACTTTTCATTAAAAAAAATGTCCAGATCTACCCATCATTACACAATTTTATGTAATCAAAATTTGACTAAATCTGTGTTATTGAGGACCCTTTGGCCTTTGGGTTAATTTGGAATATTTCGACCATTGTCTTTAAAATATTCATTTTAAATCAGCGTGTACCTGTCAAATACAACACGATTACTAAAACGTACTGTTTGCGAAAAATCATCATGTGTGAACCTTGTTGAACTTTCACTAATTTAGTAAATGTTTTTTTCTGATATTTAATCATAAAAACATAAAATAATTTCTCTTTAAAACAAGCATTTTTTTTTTCAGTATGTACGCGTTCTGTGTTCCAACCGGTTGTTACGTTTGAAACGAAATTTGTATACGATTCTAATTAGATTTCGTTTCAGAATTCGGATTGATAGATTCGGCTTTGTTGGCGAGTTTGCAGCAAACAAGTTTGCGATTTTTTGCAAACTGTCAAACACAAGAAAGTGCGAGTTTGTCTGTCATAGTCTAATACCTCCTTTACTTTTTTTGTTTTTGTACCATAAATTTTGTTAAAAAATCAAAACTAGTCAGGGATGATTTTTATTATTTTGAGTTCAAGTCAAATTCAATTCAGATATAAATTTTAATTCGGGATGTTTGAAACCCCCATTTTGATATATTTTTTCTTCAAAATTTGGATAGCTTAAAAGTTTTTTTTAACTTCTCTTAAACGCAACTTAAAATCAGTTTGTTTTGAACAAGCCTCAATACACGCTTAAAAATAACAGCTAGAAACTGAAACTAGGAAAAGGAACTCTCTACTAGGTATAATTCTGGAGTTTTTTTTGAAAAGGTTTCAGATCAGATTTTCAGATTTTGCTTTTTGGGTGTTTTTTAATACCCCTGACTCAAGGCGGTTTCAAACACACTTAAAAAGCAAAAGCTGGAAATTTGGTTTATTGGACCTTTTAAACAAAAAAAACTCCTGAATTGATTTTAAAATTTATTGATTTTTGAAAGAAATTTATGCAATTTTCGCCAGAGACAAAATTTAAAAACTATTTTTTGGTTAGAAAAATGTTTAATATGATTTCAAATTCAGGATTAATGATAATATAAATTATTCAAATCATAAAAAAGTAAGAAGAAATTCAAAGCTAAGGTTATTGAAATAACTTGCATATGGGTTATTCCAGGTCAACTGAGTACACTTTTGGACTCGACCTTCACCGATTTGCACCAAACTTGGAGGGAACGTTTATCTATCGATAGTTAACAGAAATCCCAAGTTTGGTGCTGATTGGACCATCCCTCTATTTTTGGCATCGCCCTCTTTTTTGACGATTTTCTAAAAAACTTTTTTTTCTTTTAATCATAACTTTGCAACTATTTGAGCAAAAGACTTTCTACTGGTGGCATTTTATAGAAAATTGTCCAAGGAATTCGATAAAAATAAAATTTTAACCCTTAAATGCCCACTAGTATTTTATTTTAACGTTTTAAGTATAAAAATTCAGTTTTGACCAATTGCTTATATTTTTATTTGTTTTATTTTATCACCATCGTGTTCCCCGGACAATTTTACATAATAATCAATGTAGACCTCAAACTAAAATAAACTATTGGCGAGATACAGCGATTTTACTGAAAAAAAGTTTGATTTTGCACTGCACTCTGTCCTATGAATTCAAATCCGAAATAAGTTTCTCACATATAAAAAACCGAATTATGCGAGATTCATTCCTTTTTGTTGAAAAGTACACAATGAACTTCCGAGTGCTGCACAAAATCAAACTTTTTTCAGTAAAATCGCTGTATCTCGCCAATAGTTCATTTTAGTTTGAGGTCTACATTGATTATTATGTAAAATTGTCCGGGGAACACGATGGTGATAAAATAAAACAAATAAAAATATAAGCAATTGGTCAAAACTGAATTTTTATACTTAAAACGTTAAAATATAATACTAGTGGGCATTTAAGGGTTAAAATTTTATTTTTATCGAATTCCTTGGACAATTTTCTATAAAATGCAACCAGTAAAAAGTCTTTTGCTCAAATAGTTGCAAATAGAGGGTGACGATTCTCGAGATTTTCAATTTCCCGGGAATCGAGAGTTGAATTTGGTCATTTCCCGGGAATTCCCGGGACCCGGGAGTGTTTTTTACTATACCAATAGTGGCAATAATTTAAAAGGAAAAGCAATAAATTTGTTTTTTTTTATGAAATTACTTACAATATTTTCATACTTATTCTATGAAACGTTATTTTAAGTATCCTTATTATTTGGAGGAACTATATGTACCTTTTGAATTTTTTTTTCTGAATCTGCAAATACAAGATCGTTTCTTGAGCTTTTTGGGACTCAAAATTTTAGTTTAACATGTTTACAAATAATATATAATTTCCCTGTATCGAGATTTTTGCAATATGATTAATAACGACTTAAACAACTTTTTTTTCTTTTTTAATGTCAATTATAAATATTCATTAAAGAAAAATTTACAGTTATCCGGAAAACCCGAATGATCACAAATGTCGGACAATAATCGCCAGAGTTTTTTCCCCGAAAATATAATCCTAGAATTTTTTTTTGAAAAGGAACGAAAAAAGACAAAAGCTTAAAGGACCCTTTAAAAAATCTCTAGAATTTAAAATTGTGGTTGACGTGAAACACAATTTGACTTATTAACACCAAAAATGAAAATTACCTTTAAACAGCCAAATTAATTTAGGGTCTAAAAAAACAGACTATGAGGATTGCTATGCTCGAGAAAAAGCTTTCCCCTTAAAAAAAAAAATAAAATTAAAAAAAATATTTCAAAGAAATTAGATTTTATATCTGGGAAGAAACAGCTAAGTATACTTTAAGGTAAATTTGTGGACCAAATTTTTTGGCTTCTTTCAGTTATAATTATTGGAATTTAAAATTTACACTTTCTGAATAAGAAGATTAGAGAAGAACTTGAACATCGAACATTTCACATACAATGTTCGAAACAATTTAGAATTCTTTAAATAATTTTCTGATTAGTTTATATAATTTTGCTTTGATATTTATATGTTCAAAATTTCCCGGGAGTCTTGACCGAATTTCCCGGGAATCGAGAGGTCCAAAAATGGTCGATTTCCCGGGATTTTTTCCCGGGAATTCCCGCTCGTCACCCTCTAGTTGCAAAGTTATGATTAAAAGAAAAAAAAGTTTTTTAGAAAATCGCCAAAAAAGAGGGCGGTGCCAAAAATAGAGGGATGGTCCAATCAGCACCAAACTTGAGATTTCTGTTAACTATCGATAGATAAACGTTCCCTCCAAGTTTGGTCCAAATCGGTGAAGGTCGAGTCCAAAAGTGTACTCAGTTGACCTGGAATGACCCATATACAATTATTAAACTTTTTTGAATCAATTATTTTTTTTTATATTTTAATAATTTAATTTATGAAAATTATAAAAATATTAAAATGATCAAAACATTTCAAATTATTTACATTATTCAAACAATAGAAAATATTGATATAACTTAATGAATCATTGAAAAAATTATAAAAATAGTCAAATCACATATTTTATATTTTTAAATATTAAAAAATATTACATCAAAAATAAATATAAAAAATTATTAAAAATAACTTTAAAAACGAATATTAAAATTATAAAATTTAATAAAAAAAAACAATTATTTAAATCACTAATTTTATAAAAAGTTTTAAAATTATTCAAATAGTCACACATAGTTGAATATTGACATTTTTACAATCATCTAAATTAAAATAAATATTATTAGATCATTGTTAGAAATCCATCAAAATTACTAACATTATGAAAAATATCGTTATTATTAAAGATTTCAACAAAAATAAAATTAATAAGATAAAAAAAATTAAGTATGAAAACAAGCAAAATTATAATGAGCTTGTGATTAGAAAACAATCTAACTTACTCAAGTTTAGTTTTTGTATAATTTTGAAGAAACGTGAAATTTATAAAATTTCTTGTTATATTAGAAAATTTTAGTTTTATTTTTTTTAAATTATCAAAAGACTACAAAAAATATGAAAATTATTTCATTTATAACAATTTATTCAAATTATTCCAATTAATTAGATTATTATGAGGTTTTTGCAAACCACCAACATTACTGAAATTATAATATTTTTTTTTATTTTAAAAAATATTAAATTTTCTTGAAAATTTCTGTTGTTTTGAGAAAACATAAATTAATTTAATTCAAAACAGAGATTGTAGTTTGATGGTTTTTATTCAAATTATTATTAATTCAAGTAAATTTCACAAAATTTAACTTTTTTTGTTAATTTTACTTTATTTTGTTTAAGTAAATGCGGTTTTTGAAATTCAAAATAAATTTCACTATATTTGGATTTATTATGATCTCAAATAATGTTCGATCTACTTTAAGCTTGAGCCCATGACCCATGACTTTAAATGAAAGTTGAACAAATTTCACCAAAAGCTGGTATTTCGGCAAGTCTTATCTTTGAGTTAGCTTAACCAGAATTCCCAATAGTTTCAAATCCACGTTTTTTTTATTAAAAAAAATGTTTATGTATATTATCAATTTTTACGCAGAATAATGTTCTCAACGACACTTACACAAAAATAAGTCAAAAATAACAGTCCAAATTTAGACTTTTTCATGTACTTTTACATTTGCTCCAACATTTATTTTTGGTTCTCGGTAATTAATAAATAATTTATAATAATTTAAATTCCAGTATCTTGGTGAAATTCTAATAGAATCATTTAAATTTGAGTGAATTTTAATCTTCACTCAGTTTTGAACCTTTTTTTCAAAATCTGGAATTTGCGTTGATTTTTCTAAAAAAAAAAGTATGACAACAACTGATGATTTTAAATTTTTATTTAATGCAAATAGTTTTTTTTTCGAAATATTTGATTTTTGTTGAAAATTGTCTAATCTTAAACTAATATTCTTAGTTGAGTTGCAACGGAGAGTCATTTTATTCTAAAACAAGCATCTTATCATAATATTTCTAAAGGGTGAAAATAAAATTTTGACCTTTTGTGGCAAACTGAAACAATCATCTGAGAGCAAATTTTGTGTTTGTCTAAAAGACAAAATCTGTAATGAAATTTGTATAAAGCTCATCAAAATTCACACACATCAAATATCCTTAGCATCGTTTACTCAGTATTCAGTGTTACGTCAAAAGTCAATTTAGGGTACCTTTAATCAAATTTGGGATATTCACCCTCATTTCAAATCACTCGGTTTCCGTCAAATCGAACCTACTCGGTAATGAGTGAATTGTTACAACTGTCAGATTTGCGTGAATTTTACTCAAATCTGGGTGAATTTCACTAAATTTTCATTTAATTTAGCCAATTCTCAGTAGGTTTGGTCTTGACGGAAACCCTTCATAAACAAGTTTTAGGTTAACATCTGATATTGGCATTAAACCTTTTTATGAAGAAGTGCAATTTTGACAAATCATGAGTTTCGGTTTTGAATTTGGGATTTTTTAGTGTTTCCATATTTTTAGAATTTTTGTCAAGAACTGTCAAAATGACATTTATCAACCCACAAGAGATACACCCTAAATTCAAACCCCCTTTGGATCAGCATCACCTTTTCCAAATCTCACTATTCCGGCTACTCTGATCATTCCACCAAAACAAACACAAAAGAAGCAAGTGCCCCCATCACGCCATCCACCCCTCTTTCGCGTACTTTGTAAACAAAAACAATCCTCGTCCCCACCCCTTCCGACCCGTATCACAGGTGCTCCACTTGCAACGAATGCTGCACGCCAATCCGTACCAGGCCGCCCTAGCGGCCGCCGCCAACGAGAACGACGGTCTGATGGGTTCCGGCCGATCTTCCGGCAACCGCGGTGGCACTTCCTGTCTCAGCGATTCCTCCGCGTACGACAGCGCGGACTCGACCGCGTCAAAAGTGAGGAGAACTGGCTTGGTTTTTATTTCTTTTTCGGTTTTATTCTCTTTCTTGATCTACTTTTCTACTACTCTTTTTTAGTCTGTTTACTGTTTCGAAGCTGTCACTTTCTGTTTTGTTTGTTTACTCAACTTTGCTTAAACTCTTGTCTCGCTCCTTTATCTAGTGTACTCTGTCTGACGTTTCTCTCTTTATTTCTTCTTTTGCGTGCACTTCTTAGCAGCCTACTATGATTTACTAGAGTGTTTGTATTTCCACTTTGGGGTTCGGCGAAAAGCAAAGCTTGCGCTGCTGCAATTTCCACACCTTTCTTCAAACTTCTTTGGTTAGTTGGTCTCATTACTCTCTCTTGAAATATTTTCCGGTTTCTTTACTGCTTTTTTTTTGCTGCACATCCTCAAACGGCCTTCTTGAATGAGACAGATTTTACTCTTCCTCCACCTTTTTTTTATTGCCACTCCACATCACTCACTCAACACTCAAGCTTGTGCACTTTTTTGCACCTCTCTCCCTCTCTCACAAGCACCTTCCGCTCGCCCAAACACTCTGAACGAGCGAATGAGGACTTGTTTGTTTGTGTTTTTATTCACTCTCACTTTGCTTCCACCGCTCTCTCTCTCCTTCCCAAGGTTTCGTCAACAAATGTCAGAATTTTGTAAGGGAAACCGTTTTAATGCGCGCTGTTTTATTACAAGATTTCACGTTTTCTTTCTTTCATCTTTTCTGTTTGAGAGTGTAACGACTTTTGAAGAGGACGACTTGTCGTCGTCTGACGGCAATCCAAGTTGGCCAAAGACGAGCGGCTTCGCGGGCGACAAGACCGGCTTGCTTTGTTTTGGGGTTCTTCTGTTGTTGTTTTTGCTTCCCATCTAACGAGCAGAAAATACAGGTGTAACTTTTACACACTTTTGTGATGCGCACGATTTCGTATGGCTTGTTGTCACAACTTTTTTTTTGTTGGTGCTTTTGAGTTCTTGTACTTCTTTTGTGGTTTGGCTTTTAAGCGAATAATTTGATACTTTAATGTGTGTAGACTGCTTCGTGCTGCGGTGTTGAGTTGCAGATTAAAACAAGAAGGATTTGTGCCATTATCCGTGTAATGTTTGACGTCTTCTGGGCTAGTTTAAAAAAAACTTATCAGCACTTATCTTTGTTTTCAGTTCAGAAGGACGTGTAAATTAGCAATCTGATGGATTTTTTACAAAAATGTTTGTTTTTTAAATTGCTCTTGCGTTATTTTGAATAATTATTACCCCTCATATACTTTCTGTTCTATTTTGAAGTTTGTCGTGCTTTTCAATTGTGTGTACACGATTATCCAAAAACCGAAACTACTCAGAAAAGAGTTTCATACGGAATTCAAGACAAATTGAGTGAAATTCATTCAAATATGACCTTAGTGCCTTAGTACAACAGTCAACAACATTCAAATCTGACATTTGGCCCGTATTTACACATTCCGGTCTTGACGGTGGTCAAGTCGGTTGGTTTTCAAATTGAGAGTGTATGTTTGGGTAATGTTTTGACTACAAAACTAATTTTGTAAATAATTTTGTAAACATTTTTTTTTGTTGATCTGAACTGTATAAAAATAAAAACTTGTTAATAGTTGTAACATCAGACAATGTTGACTGATTTTGTGCAATATTACTTCTAAAAATGAGTGCATTTACATTTTTGCTGGTGTAATTCAACTTTTTTTGTATATTTAAATTGAGGTGAAATTACAGCGAAATATTAACCATCAAATAATTCAACATCATTTTACTTTTACTTTTTGTAATATTTACAATCTCTTTAAATCAAATTTGGTGACTTTGGTCTAAATTATGTTGGAATCATTACAAGATTAGTTAAAATATATGTAAGCATAAAATCAAGAACGTTTCTCGCTAAATATTCTATTTTTTGGAAATTGTTCAGAGTATTGAAAGATTTTGATGAACAGAAAATATTGAGCTGAGAAATATTTTAACTAATCTGTACAGGGAAAAAAACTGAAATGCTATAACTTATTTGAAAAGTTTACTCTTACCAATTTGAGTTGAGTTCCATACAACGTTTTTTGTAATTCCGAAAACGCCCTTTGGACAGAATTATAGGACAAATATCCATGCATAGATTCAATGAATCGTTCAAATAAAACAAAAATGTTGAAAAGTATAACTTTTCTTAACAAGTGCTGAAAAGTTCAACTTTTCAGCATCCATTTCAGTGCTGAAAAGTAGAACTTTTCAGCATTTGTTTTGAAAAGGGTTACTATTCGATTCTGTTATTTTTGGTACAGAAAAGTAGGCTATTTCGTCGTTCAAGAATGACAGGAAAAGTAAGTTGTTTCACGACGGAATTGCAAAAAGGTATTTTGTGAAATTTTCAGTATTTTACAAATCTATAATGTAGCGAGATTTTGGAAAAAAAATCTTTTGATACCCAGATTGCAAATTACGTTAAATTTAATAAGCATAAGCATAAGCATAGGTGCCCACCCGCAGTTGCTACTCCGTTATTGACCAGGACCTCCAGAAGTTACATCCACGAGCCGTGGAAGATAAGTGGGTGCTATCTTTCCTCGCTTCGCAACTTCTCAAAGGCCCCTATCATGCTGATCAATACCGGCGCCGGCCACGACCAGTGGTAGAGTCACGGGGAAGTGGATGGGAATGTTAGTCCGATACTTGAGTGATAGAGACCGCCCAATCGACTGCTTCTCCGACAAAGTATCACATGAGTATTGAGGGGGTTAGTAGATGGGTATGAGGTCAGGATTCACGAGTGGCAGTGATGTGACCATGAGCATTTTGTTTATCGGTTTAAATTTTTAAATCTTAGGTAGCCGACTGCGGAAAGATAGATAATTGATTATTTAAAAAGTTTTTTTTTTTAAAGAACGCGTGCCAGCCGAGCAGTAGTGCTATGGGCTGGTATATTTTTACTGTTTTTACAATTTAGATAACGCAAGCAAATTTTAAAAATAGTAAATAAATGACGCTTTACTCTTCATAAAATCGATAGTTTGATGAGTTAATACTAAAACTGACAGTTAGAATAAATTTTTACGATCATTTACGACGAAAATTATCGCGAAAAACAGGACTGCACGTCTCCAGAAGCACTGCACTTATCTGCAAATTACGTTAAATTTAATATTTAAAAAATTAGATGTTTTGTGACAATTTTAGTATTTTACAAATAAAAACTTTAATGTAGGGAAAATCTAGGCACAGTTTTGTTATCGCTTAATACTCCCATAAGGTAAATTTTCAGCATTTGAGAACAATACTGTCTATTGTAAAAAATGTTTGAGCATCTTTACTCTTAAGCTTGCAACACTTTCAATAAAAATATATGGAATTATAATGTTTGGAAAAAGTAAAGAATTCCAATAAAAAGCCTAAAAATCAATAAACTCGAAAAAATACAGAAATTAATCTCAAGACAAAATTCCACTAATCTGCTTGAAAAGACAATTTTTCATTTTTATCGAGAATGACAAGAATGATAATTTAGGAACAGCAATTAAATGTATTATTGATTTGACCATACATTTTTTTAATGAAATATTCGTGATACAGTCCAGACTCGATTATCCGAAGGTTTGTATATGACTTCGGATAATCCAATCATGAACTTTCGTATTTTTTTCTTACTTTCGAGTTTTGCGACCCCATTTTAGTCAAATTTTAATGATTTATGGCCTATTAAATTACAAAATGCATTTTTTTAATTTCAATATTTATTCACCGCCATCTTGGATTTAAAAAATCTAAATCACTTTAGAGTAGAGGTGGGCAAAACCGCTCTTTTTCAGGAGCCGCTCATTTTCGCTCGCTCTTCAAAATGAGCCGCTCTTTTGAACGGCTCTTTTGCTCTTTTTCAAAATTGTGTTGTTAAGTCTATTTTAAAGAGTTTTGTGTTTTTTTATGTTTTTATGTTTTAAAAAAGCGAAACCCCAGAAGATTCGCTTGAGAACCATAGGTCTAAACGTTCGAATAATTGGATGGGGAGAGCACCCAAACTTAAATCTAAAATTTTGGAGAAAATTGCTATTAATTTTACAATATTGCGCTTATTTCTGCTCAAATTAAACAAATTCTGGTATTTTATTTTGAGAAAATATTCTTTTAACTTTTTACATTCTGATTTAATATAAAAAGTCTATAAATACTAACGTTAAATCGGGCAAGAAGAGTTTGGATATAGCTACTTAGTAGTTTATCAGCAAAATTTTAGAATTTTAGCATTTTGAATTCATCAAATTTGTACTCTAGTAGTTCTTCAATGTTTCATAACGATCAGTTGTGCAATGAAAAGTTTTTTATTTTGTTCTGAATATCATTAGCTTTTGAAGTAATTAAAGTACATGAAAAAGGACACCGTATACAATATTCTGACAAATTTTACTATAAGCATTGAAAAAATACACTTTCAATAAAATAAAAACAAATTTTACTCTACAATTTGTTAGAAATTCAATAAATTATACTTATAAACTTAAAAATAGTCATAAGTTTAAAAAATATTCCATCGTGGAACGGTTCTTTCAAAAGGCTGGAATTTCAAAAAGAACCGCGGCTCTTTTTTTGTGAGCCATGGTTCGTTCGCTCTTTTTAGTGAACCGGCTCTTTGAGCGGCTCGCTCTTTTTTTGCCCACCTCTACTTTAGAGTAGTTTGGGGGCCATACTCGCTCGACGATCAAAAATAAGACAACGAAAAAAAATTGTGACTTCGGAAAATTGAGTCTGGACTGTATTTGTTCTCATATTAAAATCATGTAACCAAAACAATATTTAATAGATAAATTTCATATGATTTAAGTTGACCAACAAACATTTATTGCAGGTATTTACGGCATCTAGTTGCAAGTATTTTATGATTTTTTGAATCCGCTTCCCATTTCTTTAAGCGTAAAAATAGTAATAATACACATTAAATTTTTTTTTTAATATTTACAAAAAGAAAAAAAAAATCAAAATCGAATAAGTTGAAATCTAAAGAAACTTTAATTTTGTTTGGAAATGAGTTAAAATTCAGTTAATTTTGAAAATTTGAATTCATCTTCGCAAGAATTAGTTGAAATGTTGCATAACACACAAGTTTAAATCATCTCATTCTGGACCAATTCCGAACCTTAAACCTTGATTCCTTTTTGGCATTATTCGAGGCGAAACACTTGACACCTGAAAATAGCTATTTTGGCTGAAAAAATATACTTGAGAAAGAAATAACTTAATTCAAACAATATGTTCTTCTTTGTGTAAATATGGCAATTAAATTTGATTAAAATTTTGATTTTACTCAAATTAGAAGTGAATATATTTGTGTCAGAAAAGTGAAAGAAAGTCTTTATTTTGTGTTCATTCTATTTCATTTTACGAAATGTCAAATGACTTTTTAAAGACTCTTTGTTTGATGAAAACTTCTTTTAATTTGATTAGACTTAAGAAAATATGTAGCTTATTTTTTGCTGTAAAAATACAAGTTGTTATAAGATTCACTTGTTTTTTTTTTCATAAGATGATCAACAGACAAACAGACATAAATCTTTGAGCATTTTTATCAAAAATCCATCGCTCACTTCTCCCTAGAGCCATCTAGTTGGTGAAGGTTCATTTAAATTGACCGTTAAATTGATGATTGATGGAAATAAAAAGAGAGTGTCGTCTGTTTGTCTGTGGATGATCAAATGAAAAAAATGTATGTCGCTTTCAATTTTAAATTTCGGTTTGTTAGCTTGTAAAAATGATTATCTTTATCAATGTATCCAGCACTCAAACCAAAGTAGGTATTGTTGTTGTTTCCCCCTCCCTCAAATGGAATGCGCTCAAACTTTCCCTTTGACAGCTAGATGTTTATTTCACGTGTGTTAACCAAGACACCCCTTCGCACACTTATCCGATGCACAAACCAATGCCACTATTGTTCTTTTTAAAATGTTGCCTTGCATTTTGTAGTTTGTTGGTTTGCACTTTTGACTTTTCGGTTTTTTGTAGTTTGAATAACTAGGAATTGAACTCGAGTCAAATCATAAGGTTTTAACTTACATTCGCAATGAAAAATCCACAAAAAGACAACTCTTCTTCATCACCCGTTTCACTCTTTCTCTATATATTTCCTCTCTCTCTCTCCCTCTACATCGAATCATAACCTCACTTCTAAACGAAACAATATATCCCGGACACGAACCAACCAACCAACCACTCCCAGAACAAGGTGACGGACAAGTTCAAGCGGCCGTTCAAGAAGCGCCACTCCAGCGTGTACCACCAACCGTCGAACCGGGTCAACAAGTTCCTGTCGCAGGCCATCGAGGCCCGGAGCGTGGACCGGGAAAAGTCGGTGCACGTGAAGCGGATCTCGCTGCAGTTCCGGGAGAAGGAAAAGGAACGCCAGTACCATCAGGACTTTGACCTGGGCTTCACTACGGCCATGGGTTGTAGTTTACTTCTGTTGATTTTGAGCGCCGGATTGCAGGTTAGTTTGAAGCGAGCAGCTGTCAAAAGTGACGTTTGCGGAACTGTCAAACTTATTTTTCGTTTCAGATTTCCGCCCTCCCTCGAACGCTGATCCTGCTGCTGCTCTTCCTGACCGCCTTCATCTGGATTAGCTCGATCCTGATGTTGCTGCTGGCCGTCCGGCTCAAGTGGATCTTCTGGGACCTGTCCCAGAGCTTCTCCCTTCGCCTGGCCATCACCATCTTCACCATCGTGCTGCTCTACTCGGTTGGGCAGGTCAACGTGGTAAGTAACCCCTAACCTAACCTCAAAAATCCCTTAACATAACCTCACTTCTTCCTCCTCATTTTAGTTCACCTGCCTGTCGGACCATCCGTGCACCACCAACTTTACCACCAAAGCCGTGCCGGATCTGTCGCTGGCGGCGTCCGCGGCGAATCTGCTTCACGCGGATCCGGCCACGTCGGCGTCCTCGATGCATCACGACGGGATAGGGCCGCCGCATCCGTCGGTTCTCGGCAGCAACTACGCCCACCGGAAGTGCGCCCTGCCGCAGTACATCTCGCTGTCGGCGGCCTTCTCCTTCCTGACCGTGTCGATCTTTTTGAGGTTAGTTTTCTTTTTTGTTCTGTGATGGGAAAGATGGCGGGCTTTTGGGTAGCAATCTGGTAAAATTTGTTTGGAATTTGACAGTTCGCATTCACTCGAAAGTGCGGAACGCACTTCGGCAATCCGAACAATATAAAATTTTAATTAAATTTTAAATTTTAATTAAAATGTGTTCACGAAATATTTTGTTTTTCAAGTTAATTTCGTTAGCGAAATTCAAAATTTTAAAATGTTTAGCAATATTTCATAATATAATGATAACCAGTTCGATATCTAATTACTTCTTCAGTGACCAATTCGATGCCTAACCCAGTCAGAAGAAATGATTTGCCTTCTGAAAAAAAATCCGATCGAGAATCTGACAACTTCGTAGTCAGAAATTTACCAACATATTCAAAGTATGTTTACATCGCAGCTGGGGGTTTGTTTGCATCAGATTTGCTAACTCTTTCTAGCAAAAGTTTTGTTTTACAGGCGACGAAGTGATTTGTTTACCTTTTATCGACACTCCCCGCAAACGTCAACACATACAAAATTGCTGCCGGATCTTTTCCGGGAGAGATCCGGAAAAAAATATCCGGCAACAATTTGTACTGGTTCGACGTTTGCTGAGGGTACCGAAAAGTCTGGTTATGTTACTGCTTGCAAAAGACAAAAGCCCAGGGTGGCCACTCAAGTCGGGAAAATGTCGGGAATTCGTAAAAATTCGCAAAAAAACGGGAAAAAGTCGTGAATTTGTGATTTTTTGTCAATTTTTTTGTGTATTTCGGGAATTCCAAGCATACTCTTTTGAAAATTATTTTCTTAATCTTGAAATTATTTTAATATGTTGTACAATTTTCAATTTAAATTCACTCAATTCTTCTTAAGGAACTTACATTAAATCTAAGGTACCTTTCACTATTTTAGTCTATTTGAGAATGAAGCGTTTATTTAAAACATTTAAATTCCTAATGAATATTGGATGCATTTGACACAGATATTCATGATATTTTTTATGAAACAAAAGATTTTTATTATTTTTGTATATCAAACAAGAGGTAAAATCTATCTTAAAACAACAACAAAGTTAATGAAAAACTGATATATAAATAGAGCCTAATTTTAACGATTATAGACAGCGTGATTTACATTGATTGAATGTTTGAAAAAAGATTTAAAGTTGAGTTTGGAGTTTGGTTTTTTTGTGGTAAATATTTTTAATTGTTAAACAAAATTCATTAAGTCATTTCCAATAATTTTTTAACAAATGTTTCCCTTGAACTTTTTGTGAGTATGGGTAAATTATTATGAATAAAGCTTGATTAAAGTTATCGGAAAACTTTAATATCGGATATAATCCAATCGTTGTATTTGCGTTTTGGAAACAAGAAAAATATTGAAATTTCAAAAAAAATATATTCAAGTAAATTTGATTTAAGTTATTCCAAAAATGTTTAAAAAATTTGTCTCTTTAAACATTTCGCATAAAATAAGTGGTGAAACATGGAAACTTACCAAACTGAATTTTTCATTGAAAAATATTAAAAACGGATTAAAAAAATCCAATATAAAAATTTACAAAAACAAAAACTTAAATTTGTAAAATCATTTTTAACCAACGGAACACAAAATAATTAAGTTTCTGATTTTGTGAAAATTGTCAATAGTGACATTTTTTCTGATTTGGATGATTTATGCTACGTTTGATGCGGCAGAATCTCAAGACTGATCACCTAAAATAAATACATGTACTACAAGTTTTAAAATGAATAGCATTGACATTTTTTATCCTCTAGAATGTTACAAAAATTATTTCTTAGTTAAGTAAAACTGAAAGTCATTTGAACCATTTTTAACGATCCATTTTAATAAAAACCTCAACAGTTGTTCTGTTTTCGGCGAAATTCTGCCATATTTTAAAACCTTAAAACCTTTTTTTATTTAAACATGACTATGCCCATTTTCATCATGGGTTTTCCATTTAAAAACAAATTCAATATTAATTTTAAGTAAGTTAAATTACTAAATTTCGATTTTTTCAAAAAATATATTATTTTTTTGAATAATCCATAACTCTCCGGCAAATTTTTTGACCATGCTTCTCTATGGCTCAAAAGTTGCGGGTTTTTATAAAACCTATAAAAAATCTCTTAAATAAAAAAAACTGATTTTGAGAAATTGAGTTTTTGTGAAAAAAGGTAATAAAAAATCGGCAAATATGTTTTTTTTCCGTGTACCTATTTGTTTCTGAACAGTCCTCATCAATACCTACAACTTTGCCGAAGACAGAAAATTCCTTCAAATGCTACAGATTTTCGAATGTTTACGTACCATTTTTGTATGGACAGCTGCCAAAATTGTATGGAGACTAGAATGGTAGAACCATAATGTGTTTGAGACAAATTATAAAATAAAAATGGTCGAATTGATGAATTTTTGATCGCGTTTTAGTCTTCGACTTAGTTTTATCCTCTACAACCAGTTTTCAATCAATTTTTGATCTTTAAAAAGCATTGGAATTTTTTTTTAGCGTTGTTTTATGTGACTTTGCCAATGTTTTAAAAATGTATTTTTAAGGGGTAAAATTTGGTTGTTTTTTTTTACTCACATGTTTTATATCTTAAGTAAAAGGAAAAATATGCAGTAATTTTTGTAGTGCCCCAGACTATGCCTCTTCGCATTTTTTTACATTTTCAATGATAATGGTGCCATTCTATAGCAGATAATCTGAAAATCAATCAAAAGATTGGAAAAGTGACTGCACGCAGAAAAATAAGGCATATCTGAATCAACAAAACGTTTTGTTGATTTGAAAATCATGATTTTTGTTAACTCAACGCTAAACGTCAAAGCAGCTTTTTCAAAACAACAAAAGAATTTTGTTGAATCGAGAAAATCAAGGTTTGTTTCAACGCAAAATCGGCGTTGATTATATTCAACAAAAATTTTGTTGATTCAAACCTCGTACAGGCTGATTCTACAAAACATTTTTCTGCGTGTGTAAAAACATGAAAAAGGGCAAAGTGTAATGATAGGAGGTGGTAAAATAGGCCAAATAACACCAAAAACAAACATAAACTAAGCAAGATAAATGCAAATTAAAAACTAAAAATAAAACAACAAAAACATAAAACCAGAGAAGTCAAGTTTTTCGTAGAACAATAGTTGCTTAAAATGACCTCCCTAACACGGGAAAAATAAAAAAAAACTTTAAAAAAATTGAACAGAAGAGGGTTAAGAAAAAATATATTCACTGAAAAACCATTAAATTAATTATTATTGTTAGCCAAAAATCAAAAAAAAAATATTTTTCTTGCCATGATGACTCTGTATGAGTCACAAATTTAAATTCACATCTTAAAAAAATAGATTTTTTCAGTCTTAAAATTGTAATTTTTCATTAGGAAGTTGGAAAGTTTAGAAAATAAAAAAAATGGTAAGCAATTCGATACCTAATCGACAAGTGCCAATGCCCAGTCTGATCATTTTTCGTCTGGGTGTCAAAATCCGTTAGAAAATCTGACGTCTTCTTTCATTGTTGTTTTTTTTTCTTTTTGCAAGTTAATCAACGTTGATTTTTTTTCAAATTTTCACTAAAAATTACGAACGAAAATTTGTTTTTAGCGGGCTTCTTTGCCAAAAATTTTCAAAATTTACTAACCTTAAAGTCGATGAGTCAACCCCGTCTGTCAACAAATTAATGACCCCTTTTTCCATTCTCCCTTCGCAGGCTCCCCATCATGGTGAAAACGTTCCTGGTGACGGCGATGGGCGTCATGTACTGCCTGTTCATCGAGCTGTCCCACACGAACATCTTCGACTGTTACGACCAGCGCGTCGAGTCGGCCATCCCGCTGCACACGATCTCGCTGGCGCGGATCATCATCTTTATGATCGCCATCCTGGCGCACGGCCGCCAGGTCGAGTGGACGGCCCGGTTGGACTTTCTGTGGCAGCTGCAGGCCTCCCAGGAGAAGAAGGAGATGTCGGTGCTGCAGCAGAGCAATCGGAGGATCTTGTACAACTTGCTGCCGTCGCACGTGGCGGCGCACTTCTTGGACAATCAGTTTAGCCGGGCGAACATGGTAAGTGTGACGTTCTTGGAGGGGTGTAGGTTTGGTTAGAACAGCTCCGCTCTTATCCACAGGGTACGCTTGGCGCGAATCAGGATTTGTATCATCAGAGCTACACGAAGGTGGGGGTGATCTTTGCGAGTGTGCCGAACTTTCACGAGTTTTACACGGAGCTGGACGGGTCGAACCAGGGGGTGGAGTGTTTGCGGCTGTTGAACGAGATCATCGCGGACTTTGACGAGTTGCTGTGTGAGGAGCGGTTCCAGGCGATTGATAAGATCAAGACGGTGGGGAGTACTTATATGGCGGCGGTCGGGTTGATTCCGGAGTTTAAGATGCTGCCGAGCGATGGGAACTCGGCGCGGAAGTTGATGACGGCGCTGATTGACTTTGTGAAGGCGATGAGGATCACGCTGAAGAATATCAATGAGAATTCTTATAATAACTTTATGTTGCGGGTTGGGGTGAATGTTGGACCGGTGGTTGCGGGGGTTATTGGTGCGAGGAAGCCTCAGTATGACATTTGGGGGAATACGGTGAACGTGGCGAGTCGGATGGACTCGACGGGGATTCCGGGGTACACTCAGGTGACGCAGGAGGTCATTGACAGCTTGCAGGGTAGTCACTTTGAGTTCCGGTGTCGGGGTCAGATCAAGGTCAAGGGTAAGGGCGATATGGTGACTTATTTCTTGTGTGAGCAGAACGAGAACATGCTGAATGGGGGTGGAGGAGCGGTTGGGGGGATGATGGCAGGGAACGGAACTGGGAATCGGCAGACTCCGGTGCCGAACATAATCTCGAACTATCAGACGGACAGCTTCCACCATCTGAACATCAGCCAACAACAGCAGCAGCAGCAACAGCAGGTCAGTTGCTACCAACCGGCGCAGGTTCCGGTGCTGCAACCTCAAAGCTACTACATGAAGCGGTCTTCCGACATGGACAACAACAGCATGAAGAACACCAAGTGGCAGGTTGGCAACGACAGCTCCTACTCCAAGAAGGAGAGCTACAACTTCCTGGAGAGCCCGAATTTGCTGCATCAGCAACAGCCGGGAGTCGCCGGTCAGCACCAACCGCAGCCACAACACTTCCAGCAACAACCTCAGCAGCACCTCAAAGCCGCCTACAAGCACAACAACATCAACAACAACCACATTGGCTCAAACAGCAAGCGGAACGACTACCATGCGGCCAACATCCGGGAAAACTTCAACATCATCGAGAACCCGAACGTCGCAAAAGACATGGACGAGAACAACTTCAACAAGCCGGGCCACAAGGTCCGGAACAACCGGAACCACCACCACCATCATCACCATCGGCACGAACCAAGCCCCGGCCAACAACAACAACAAGCTCCACCAAACAACCGCTACGTAACCGCTTCCGAGAACGAACCCCTGCTCGGATCCGGCATGGTCGGCAACGCCATCATCAAACCCATCCAACAGATCCAGCAAATCCCCAAGTACGAACCACCACGCTACGCGACCGGCAGCACCGCCTTCCCTGCCGCCGGCCAGCACCTCTACAACAACAACAACGCGTCAGCGTACAACTTCCCGGTAGCACCGGGACCTCCCCAACAACTTCAACTAGCAAACAGCTACCAGCAGCACCAGCAACAGCAAGCCCGCCAGCACCAGCTCTACCAACAACAACAACAGCAACTCCTAAAACAATACATCAAACCCCTCCCCAAACTCCCCCACGAATTCGACGAATCTCGCGAAATGTCCTCCACCGACGATCTCAGCTCGCGACCCCGCTCCCCCTCGGTCAGCTCTTCCGACGAAAGCTACTCCAAAACCACCGAAGGCGAAGAACTGGACGGCGGCCACTCCCCGCTCCCACCCCACCACCACCAGCAACAATACATCAACAACTTCAACAACCCGCTCCAATACCTCTACCCCGGCGACATCCAAGTCGACCCAACTTCCCCGCCCAAACTCAGCCCCCTCGATTTCGCCAACCTGAAAGACTTCGAAGTGACCACCACCGCCGAAACGAAGAGTTCCGTGCCGAACAAGGGCGAGTCGTGCAACAGCTTCGAGTTCCACGAAAAGGCACCGCAAGCGGCGGCAGCGCCGCCCCCAAGCTTCCCAAAGTCCCCGTTCGAGCGGGAGTTGCAGCGCCGACTGGCGGAGTCCCAGTCGCGGCCCATGCTGGCGAACAATAATCTGGATCAGGAGCAGCAGCACCACCTGCCGGTGCGGAGGGATTCGCTGGACAGCAGCGGGAAGGTGAAGAACGTGAACAACTTGATGCTGGCGAAGCATCCGGGCACGCTGGAGGCGATCAAGGAGGCCACGCGGAACAAGAACCCGTCGGAGTCGAGTCATATGTGAGTATAGCATTGAAGATGTTTTTTTTGGGTTTGTGTCTTGGGAAAGCGGATTTGGTGCGATGGAGTGGGATTGTTTTGGACTGGGATTTGAAGGGTGGTTGGATAGGTGTCGAGTTGGTGCCCCTAAAATTTAACAAAAAAGAAATTATAATTTAAATTGTTTTTTTTTTATTGTTTTTGAATATTACTATTTTTTTTTAAATCGTACTTCAAAATACTCAGAAACTAAAATTTGAAAAAAATGTAGAAATTTTAATTGAATTTAAAATGAGGTTAAAAAAAAGGGGCAAAACAATAACAACAATATTATTGTCTTTTGCAAGCAGAACATAACCAAACTTTTCGGCACCCTCAGCAAACGTCAAATCAATACAAATTGCTTCTCTCTCGGAGCAATTTTATATGGTTTAACGTTTGGAGCGTACAAAAAAGGTAAAGAAATCACTTCGAGCATCAGCCAATAGCAGAGAAATCTGGAAATGTTTTAAAACGTCCAATAAACAGTTTTCCATATTAGGGTATTCAAAAACACCAAATAAGCAAAAACTAAACATTTTGTTTATTTCACCAAATAAAAAAAAAGTTCTTCAAATGCATCCATTCGAAATCAAAGGAAAACTTGTGGTTTTAAAAACATAAAACAAAACATTTCTTTGTAATTTTGTTGTGAAACTTCTCACTTCATATGTCTTTCTAGAATGACAAAACGCATATTTTTTATCGCCAAAAAATAACAATACAATACTACTTTCCAGCATTCCTTTTAGTTTATTTTTCAGCACTTTTATCAATACTGTTTTGACACTTACCTTGACGGCAAGAAACATTCAAGCTGGGAAACAAACGCTTCACTGAAGATAAATCATTGAGTTTTCCGGAAACGCGAAAAAAAAAGTTTTTATCAACAAGTTGCAAAACTTGTTTTTTTTCAACACGAGTCATACATTTATCTAACGTGATTTACCGACATGAATAAATACGACGAAATCTTTTTGCATAAAATACTACCGTGAACCGGGATCGCATCATGGATAAACTTTTTTTAATATGAATTGAAAAACAAAATGTTTAGGGTCTAATACTAAATTAAACTAATATTACATCATAAAGAGTAAATTTACTTTTGATGAAATTTATCTGTGGAAAAAGGTTAAAAAAACTCATTCCCAAGTATTATATTTTTACAGTAGAGGAATGTTTAAAATACGTGTTAAAATACCTTTAAAAGTAGTTTTAAACAAAATTTAAAAAAAATTAATCGTAAGTGAAATTATGAAAAAAAAAATTGATAAACATTGATTTTCTGTTAAAAACAGGAAAATTTAAATACTCTCAAAATGTCATGTTTTTCTTAATGAGAATGAGTTCGAATCGAAAAAAGGACTGTATTATCGGAATTTTTAATTTTTAACAATAAGAACAATAAGAAGAAATCAAGCTCTAAGTTTTATGGGTTTTGTGTTATTTTTATCAAATCTTAATAATTTAATTCAATTTATAAGCATTTTAATTAGAACAAGTTTCGCTGTAATTGTGCAAATTTTCAATTTTTGATTATAATTTATTAATTTTTTGTGGAATAAACTATTTCCAAATGAAATTTGTGCAAATTTAGAACTAGCTGACTTAACCAAAAAATATGTACATTTTGTTAAAAAGTTAACTAACTTTGTTAAATAAACATTAAATATGTTTTTTTTTAAATGAAATATTACAAATCCAGAGTTTTTTTGAAAAGGTTCAATAAGCTATTGTCTTTTATATGTTTATAGGACCTAATAAAAAAAAGTCGAGAAATATCCATTTTCAGAGGTCTTTTCGAAGTCACCCCGGATTTTAAAATAACAATTATCAACTAGTTCCGTAGGCGATATTAAAAAAATATTTATCATCACCGGTTTAATGATATTTGAAAAAATAATCCAAATGCTATCAATGTCACCCCCAGATTTCGAATAAAAGATAAAAATAGCTGCGGTTTGTTTTTGTAAAATTGAGGGATGAATAGATAGATATCGAATTGTTTACCCTTTACTTAAAAATATTTCCATTGCATTGCACAAAAATATTTTTTCCCGAAAATATGTTTTTATCATTTTACCTCACATGAAAATCTCAAATGATATTTTTTTGTTTTTCTGCTAAGGCATATTTTACAAGTTTATTTTTTTTAAGTAGCCTCACCAGTTAGTAGGATTTTTTTTGAAATTTTCAAATGTGACTTATTATGGCAGAATAGTTTTGTTTCTGACATTTAATCATAATTTTAAATATATTTTTTAGTTAGATATTTAAAAAAACATAATTGAACTAAAATGTACAACCCCATCAAAATGTAAATTGAGAACTTAAAAAATTTACGATACTAAGAAATTGGAAAAATTGTTTCAAGTTTTAAATGATTCTTGCAAAATCAGTAGACATAATATAAATTTGGTTTCAAATTATTTTAGCTTTTCGGGTGTTTTAAAATCCGCCCTAAAATTGAAAGTTTGAATTATTCATATTGTCTTATTTTTTCAAATGAAGCACATTTAGCAAAAAAAAATATTTTGAAGCATTTTCCTTAAATATTTATATCGTCGGGCGAGAAATTTATGGTTGTTTGACAGGTCTTTTTGTGAAAATACTTTTTAATTAATATTTGCAATATTTTTATGTAAAAAGCTCAAAAATTCACAATAAATGGTATTGTCTAGAAAATACCATATATTTAAACACATAAAAAGCATAATATTTTTTTGTTGCCTTTACTGTAAATTATAAAAAAATCTAAAATATTGAAAATATTTAGGATTGTTTTTATACTTGTATCAAAACTATCATATTGAATCTTTCACTAAACAAATTTTAAATTCGATCAAATAAGATTTGCTTTGCTCTTTATTAACTCAAAAAAATAGAATGTAATTTTTTAAACTTTTCAACTTTAGATTACAAATTTACAGTTTTAAAAAAGCAAAAATGAATAATCGCAGCATTACTAAATTTAAATTAAAAAAATCCTGATTCGTTTTGTTAAGCTGAATAATTTTGAGAAAAAATCTCTTGAAAATCGCATTAATCAGGTTGATTTTTTTTTTATAAACATTCCAAGTACCGTCATCAGGGGTGACATTGGTTCTGGGGGGTGAGATTGGGTCATACAAAAATGAGGAAATTTGTGTGACCCATTCTCACCACCCAGACCCAATGTCACCTGATGACGGTATGTATAAATAAAAATTAGTCCTAATTTTTTGAATTCTGAAGCAAAAAGTTGTGGAAACTGCTTGACAGTTAGAATTCTTCTTTTTTTTCGTAATGTTTCAATCCTATATCCGATTCGTGGTCATTATATTATTGTTGTACCCAACAATGCTAGACTTTTTTTTTGAAAATTTTCCTTTTTAATTTTGTTCTGCGAAAAACTTTACTTAACCCTCTACTGCCCAAATTTTTTTTCGATTTTTTTTATTTTTCCCGTGTTTAAGAGGTCGTTTTGAACAACTTTTGTTCTACGAAAAACTTTACTTCTCTTGTTTTATGTTTTTCTTGTTTCATTTTTAATATTTTTATTTGCATTTATCTTGTTTCGTTTATGTTTGTTTTTGGTAGTATTTGGCCTACTCTCCCACCTCCTATCATTACATTTTGCCTATCTAATTTGTTCACATTTTCTGCTATAAAATGGTACCATTATCATTTACATCGTAAAAAAATGCGTAGATGCATACATAGTCTGGGACACTACAAAAATTACTTTATACTTCTTTTTACTTAAAATATAGGAAATGTTAGTAAAAAACACTGCCAAAGTTGTCCCCTGAAAAAATTACATCATTAAAAACATTGGCAAAGTCACATAAAACAAGTTAAACATCCAACCCATAATTTTTCTAAAATTTTAAGAGTTCTTCTTTCCAATGCTTTTTAAGATCAAACATTGGTTGAAAAATGGATTTTTGGCGGTTTTTTAAATCGAAGCCTGTCTAGAGGCGGGGTTGGGTTGTAGAGGGTTCATATAGTTTTTTGTCTTCAATTTTTAGTATTTTTATATGCTTTTTACTTTTTGTGTGTAGTTACAGGCTTATTCTACAGAATTGTCCTGTGCCTTTTCCATAATTTTCAAGTCAGTTTTAAAATTGTTCGAGTCTTTTTCACATTTTTTGGTATAAACTATCATATAGATAGTTAGTTGAAAGTCCTTTTCAATTTGAATGCCAGTTTTTGCTATATTTGATAAGAAAGGCATCAACTATCTACAGGTAGATTAAGAAATGTTTTTTTTTTTCAAATAATTCTCGTCAACGTGCCACCCGAGCGACGATGCCACGGTCATACCCTATTTTTTTTTTAATTAATTTTGACTTGTTTCTAAAAATTAACGCAAACCCTCTCCCCTTCCCAGGCAAACCTCCGACACGGAATCGTGCGAAATCATCCACGACTACCGGACGTCCACGACGGCCGGCAACGCGAGCGCTGGCAACTCGATGGACAGTCGAGGCCACCACCACCAACCGCATCACCATCACCACCACGCCCACCACTCGTCTTCGCTTACGCAATCGCCACGGTTCCGGAACCGGCACCAGCAACTGGCGTCCCGGCTGGCCGTCGGCACGAAAAAGTCCTCCAACGAAACTTCCTCCAACATCGAAGCGGACGAAGATCTGCGGCTGTCGAACGAGGCCATCTACCGGGGACGGGGCCGGGACTCGGACGACATGCTGGACGACGACGAAGAACCGGATGAGGTGGAGGAAGAGGAGGAGGAAGAGTCCGAGGTGGAATCCGAAGAGGAGGAAGAGGACGAAGACGAAGCGGAGCGGCAGTTCCGGCGGAAGCAGCAGCAGCAGCAGCGATCCTGTGGCGTCGAGAGGAGGCCAAGTGATGCCGTGACGCGGAATTACATCTCGGACGAGCTCAAGTACGGTGCGGGCCACAATCGGGGGACGCCGGTTGGGATGGTCTTGGGGGGAGTTGGAGGAGGAGGAGGAGGAGATTTGAGTCATCACAGTCACAGTCATCACAACAATAGCCACAGTTCGCACCACAACCACCAGTCGCTGGATTCGAACCCGGTGGAGAGTCAGTCGGAGTGGAGCGATGACGAGTGCCGGGAGGAGGCAACGGGTAAGAATTGAAATATTTTTTATGATTTTTTTTGGTTTATTCTTTTAAAATGACAAGAATTTATAAAGAGCGAGTTGTAGCCACGGCAAATAATGTCAAAGGCATTCGCGGAAATTCGATGTCCCATCCTCGCAGGTCCCAGAGTGTCAAAACTTCTTAACGTTTCTATATTTGATGTTTGAACATTCGTGCTCAAACTCAATTCACTTCAACGAATCATCTTTGCGGTTAACTTTTCGCAGTTGGCCTGGCCGTTTCAACAGAAGGATGTAGGAAGTGAAATATATTTTTTTATGCAGAATTCAAATATTTATCCGTAAGGACTTTTTTTATTATAATTTGTTGTTTTAGTTTAATTTTTAAAACATTGTTTTTCGGAAGATTCAATTTTTTTACGAAAAAATGCTCTTGTAATAAGATTTAACGAAACTAAAAAGAAGAGTAAACCTTAAATCTCATGAAAATGTTTTCTTATTTGTTAAAAACACCAACAATTAAGCTTTTGCAAATATTTTTAAAGGTTTTTGTGTCGAAAATTACGAAATTTCGTTGCTTCACGTGGACGAAAAAATGAATTACACAACAAGATTTCGACCATTTTTTGTATTTTTTGATTTGGCTTAAACTGTGAAGGGAAGGGACATTTGAAGTAATTTTCTGATCAATTTGGTGCCTTCGGCAAAGTTGTAGGTATTGATGAGGACTGTTCAGAAAAAAATAGGTTTACGGAAAAAAAATCTTGCCGATTTTTAATTTAATTTTTTTTTTTACAAAAAACTCAATTGCCAAAAATTGGCATTTTTTTATTTTTGAGAAGTTTTAGGGGACCAAAAACCGCAACTTTTGAGCCATAGAGAATTTGGCGCCGAATTATGATTCAATTTTTTTATGAAAATTTAAATTTGCAATCGAAAAGTACTTTAAAGATATTTTGATAAAGTGCGCCTCGTTTTCAAGATATAGCCCCCGAAAGTTAGATTTCAGTGAAATATTTACAGTTTTTCAGAAAATTTGCTATATTAGGTCTAAAAGGCAATGAGGTCAAAAAGTTGGTGATTTAGATTTTTTCAAAAAATCATAACTCGGCGGCAACATTTTTGACCATACTACTCTATGGGTCAAAAGTTGCGGGTTATCGAAAAATCTCGAAAAAATACCAATTTTTGGACATTGAGTTTTTGGGAAATAAATTAATTAAAAAATCGGCAAGATTTTTTTCCGTGTAACATTTTTTTTCTGAACAGTCTTCATCAAAACCTGCAACTTTGCCGAAAAGTTTTGCGACAAAAGTGACTTTTATATAAACAGTGATTGTTTTTTCATCTATAAAAAAAACTCATGAACCGATTGAACAAAATTGAAAAACTAGATCAAAATACTCAAACATAGTTGGCCGGTAACCAATTCGGTATCATTTTATTTTACCTTAAAATAGACATCGAATTGGTGCCTATAAAGTTCAGGAGTTCCATAATAAAAAAAGAAGCAAAATTACACACCAATTTTTTTTAAAGTTTAACTGAATTTTCATTTACTGAAACTTTAGTAAACGATTCAGCAATTTAGATTTTACTGAATTCTCACTCAATTTCAGCAAAAGAAACGGCAAATTATTTTGCTGAAAACTCAGTGATTTTTTTGTGTCAGTTTGACAGATCAATTGCTGAAGATTCAGCAATCGTTGCTGGTATTTCAGTTATCAAAATTTGATTTTGCTTGCCATCAAAAATGTTTCCAGTACTGTTATTTATTTCATCAATCCTCCAAACCTAAAAAAAACAGGTGGTTAGCATCGAGGCATTTGTTATTCACAATTTTCTTACCTTTTGATCTTTACAATACAAAATTTAAAAAACACAACACATATTTTGAAAGAGGATTTTCTCTCGGCAGCATCCAAACAGTAAGTCAAAAGTGACATTTCAGTATGACAGATATGGAGTTACTGATTTTTCAGCAATGTTTTTGTTCATTGCCGAATTTCAGCAAAGGTGATGATTACTGAATCGCATTCAGTTATTTATTTAACTGAAATGGCAATCCAAAGTTGTAGTGGTTATACTCAGCAACGAATGCTGAAAAATCTAGTTTTGCAACGACCCAAGAATGATTTTTTTTTTTGCAATTCTGAAGCAAAAGTCAGATAGGATTATTCATTGAAATAATAGGAAAAGTAAAGTTTTTTAAAACTGAATTTGAAAACAGAAATTGAAGGTTATTACATTTATTTTTGCCATTATTGTTTTAAGCTTATAAAATCTTTAAGTTTTTATTAAAGGGGTTTTGTCAATTAATTAATATTTCTAGCGTTTTATTTTAAAAAAAGGTCCAACAAACATATGAAACACAATAGCTTATAGGACCTTTAAAAAACTTAAGATTTGTTTCTTGAACAACTTTTTCTTATGTCCAAATAAGCCAATTTGCATTTTTGGTTTCTCCATACAAAATTTGGTGCTGTCCATACAAAGTACCATATTTGCACAGTAAAAATGTCGAATTTTGGAAGGTTGAAAATCTGATGGTTGAAAATAAATCATAAAACAAATGTAAATTTACACAGAAAAGAAGAAAAACACTTGAAATCATTTCATAAATTAATTTTTCGATCTAAAATTTAATGTAGGGGAGAGTGGGGAGAATTGATCCTGTAAGCCTGTATCTCTTCAGCATGTGGATATAAAACTAGCTTTGTTCTAGAAAGTTGTGCAAAGTTGACTCAAACTCATTGTAGAAAACAAAAAAAAAACTTTAGATTGAGTTACACTCTTTTATCTAAAAAGTGCTGCAAAAAACCTCCAAGAGATTTTATTTCTTTGTTTTGATTTGTATAGAAAACACTTCAATTTTTTTCAAAAACATATTTTTTATACATAAATTATTTGATAAACTTATCAACTACAAACCTTACGCATTTGACTTAAAATTTATCGTCATACTATTTTTACAATCAATTGTTTGAAAAAGTGCGTTTAGGGAGACTTCTCGCTTACTTTTTCAAAAGATACTATGCACATAGGAAACCCATGGCGCATTGCCTGTTTTGAAAAGTAATCTAGACTTGTTCCCTGCATTAAGTTTTTAAATATTTTACATAGTTTAGAAATCGCGAGAGTTATGTGCGATACAAAAAAGGGGATCTGCACTGTTCCCTACAGTCGAGTTTTTCTTTTTTATTATTACGTCTTAGAAATATTTTACTACATTTCCTGTAATTCTTATTCTCTTCACCAATAATAATAGAGCTGAACAGTTCATGAAAGCAATCATTTGAGTGACAAAAATATGGGACAATTTTGACCAATTTTCCATAACCCAATATGTTATTATACTTTATTTTGCTCAACACACAATGATAAACATGGCGAATTTTGTCCTATTTTACATTATTTCGGCCATGAAATGTGGTCGGATATAAAAAGTCGTTTTTTTTAATATGTTATTATTCCTTGTATTCCTTGGGGTACTTGGGGTTTAGACTAGAGATCCTTAATAGGGAGACTGGTCGAAGTGAATTTGACGTACCCAAACAGACACGAGTTTGACGTATCCAAACGTGCATTTGCCTTTACGCCCAGCAAAACTTATCAGTGTTGCCAAGCTCAAAACATACGTTGCCAGATCGATTTAGCCAGCTTAGACCAGTCTCCCTATTTAGGGTCTCTAGTTTAGACATCTACAAAGTAAACTGGGTCATTTTTATTCAAGATGGTAGCCAATATGCCGGTGTTGGAATATTAAGAAGAAAACCAATATTTTTGGTGCATAAAAAAATAGAAAGATATCTGAGTTGTATAACAATTTTGTAAAATATCCCAAATTTAATTCAAATCTCTTTACTAATAACTTTCCTAAAAACAATTTCTTTCTCCTCTTTCAAGGTGGCGCCGAAAGCACCGGCTACATCACCGACGAGCCCGGCCTCGAAAACATCTCGCTCCTAAACGAAGCCGGTCTGACCGACGCCGAGGGTGCCCTCTCCGACGTCAACTCCCTCTACAACGCCCCCGACGTGGACGACACGTCCATCTCTTCCCGTGCCAGTAGCCGCCTCCTTTCGCTGGACTCCCTGTCCGGTCTTTACGACTGCGATCTGGACTCGAAGCACGAAATGGCCATCGTCAGTGCGTCGCACAAGATTAGCAGCAAGTTTGGACCGGGGACGACGACGACCAATTCCGCGACGAACGGTTCCACCGGATGACCGGAAAGGGAGCAGGAACGGGAAGGGAAGGGGGAGGACGTCGAGGTCGATGACTGTAAATAGTTGTCTTAGATAGAGTATGCTGCACTGCTGGTCGGACATTTTTGGAAGAGAAATGGGTAACTCTTTGTCACAAAATTGAGCCATTTTTTTGTGTGTGTTGTGTAATTATAAGAGTTGAGGGGAAAGCAAAGAAGGCATTTCATTCAGTTTCGTTGCATAAATAGCCTTAACGGTGCTTTACACAGATCACACCAAAATTGTGCATTTGTTGGTGATAAGTTTTCTTTTCTTTTAACTCTTGGTGCTTTTGTTGGTTGTTGGCTTTGTCGAGTTTGTAAAGTTAAGCTGGGAAAACTGTGGAAGAATCAATGAAAAAAACGGAATCAAATGTTCTTCTTGAATCCATGTTTAACAAAATTTAAATTGCTGAGGAGGCGAATGCCTGACAAAATTGAAAAATAACTCAAGTTAAAAACAAATATGATCTGACCGAATTATATTTTGACTTGACATGGAAATACTTAAAACGACACCAGTTTTAGATTCCATTTGTTGATTTTTGGTCGATTTTACTTTGAAACGGTTAATTTATTAATAAATAATATATAATAAGTTATTTCACATGCTTTATTTTTTTATTTTTATTTTTTTCATTGTAACTGTTTTTTGTCGTAATTGTATTTGGGGCACCAACTCGATAGCTATTTTGATCATCAGATCAAACATCGAAGACATCGAATTGGTCACCTTTTGCTTGGAGTGTTGTCAAATTTAAATTTTTAAATTTAAAATTATTGATCTTTGCACTAGAAAATCCAAAAAATGCTCAATAATCTTTCTCTCTCTCTTTTTTTTAACTTGAGAATATTTAAGTAATTTAAATTCCAAATTTAAATATTTATTCAGTTCTTGTGTCATTCAAAATCTCAAACATTTTGTAAAAAATACCTAATTTTTGCTTTTAATGTTTTTTTTTCAATTTTTTTTTCAAAATCGGACTACAACTCAGATTCTATTATCCAGAGGCCTTGAAAAAATTTCACATTTGATAATAAAATCTTCAGATAATCGAATCACGAAAATTAATTTCACTGTCTTATTTTTCAATGATGAGCTTAAGTTTGGATTTTGTAAATCCAAAATGGCGGTGATGGAATATTGAAAAAAAATGCATTTGAAACATTCCGGCGTTGCACGTCACGATATTTCCCTCTTTTCCGAAATATATATCATATGATATCAAAACCACTCTAAAACTCAAATGTTATTACAGATTCGGAATAGAAATTGAATTTTCTACAAGTAGTAACTATGAAAAACTAATTTTAAGTCTAATTTTTCATTTGTCAAAAAATTCGGCTCTTTTTGGTTAAATTAATAAACTGGTTATGATAAACATATGTCATGGAAAATCCAGCTGCGATTGATGATTGGGCCAATAAAAATACGAATAAATACTTCAAATGTTCGACCTATTAGCAAAAACGTGTCGTTTTTGTCGTTGGAGAATGTGTCACATGGTTATTTAGCAGGCAATCATCCATTCAAATTTGACTAAAATGGAGTCTCTGCGACTCGAATTTTATGTACAAAGTGAGAAAAAAAATCCTTCGAGGCTTCGTATAACCGATTCTGGACAGTAATTCGAATTAATATTAAATAATGTTAAATAATTTCAATAGTTAAATTACTGAAGTTTTTACATAAAAAACGATTTCTTTTATTTTTAGCAAATCTTTTTTGTCCAAAACTTCAAACAGGAACACTTCAAGCACTTTTTTTTGAAATTTTAACAGTCTGGAACGTATGATTACCCCACTATCGGGTTTCCCGCAAGGGATGCAGTGGAATTTTTTGCACATGTCTTAAGTTGGCAGATATGGAATAAATTTAGATTTTTATTTTGGCAAAAATATATTGAAATCTCGCGCAATATTGCTTAATACTTTAACTGATAAAGTTTTTTTTTATTCTTCTGCAAAACTTACATGTTTGTAACCAAACATTTGAGACGACTGCTTGAAAAAGATGCGCAAATGCTTTCAAATTAAGGATATTAATAGCCAGCCAGATTTCGAAGCAGCTTCAATTCGTACGTACCAGTCAGAGCTAATTGTTCTCCACAAAAAAATGCATTTCAGAGCTCGACACCCTCCCAATTTGGTGCAAATGTTACGTCTGCTCAACCAACTTACTGTGAGGGAAAAATCCCTGCAAAAGGGGAAGGTCAATTTGGCGACTTATGCCAACATTTCTCATTCATATCAAAGTCCAGGTCATGAATTAGTTATCGCAAATAATAATAATACTTATAATATCTGACTTTTTTTTTTCATTTGCCTTTGACTTGGATATTAACTCTTTTTTCGTACCGAATCACGAGAGAACAGTTGCAGTCATTTTTTGGCACAATATTATGTCTAGTTTCAGTGAGAGCAGGTCTAGGATTTGGAAACTTTTAACTTTTAAGTGCTCTTTAAATTGCTGTCCCTAATCCGACTGTAGTACGGAATCGGCCTTGTTGACGATAAACAATTTATAAAAAAAAACCTCTAGAACTTATCAAAAAATATGATTAAGTATAGAAGAATGGGTATCACCCAAGGATTTCGAATAAATTAAATTTTAGATATCCTGTTTGATCCTCACTACAGTATGATTTCGGAAAGATAGCACTTTTTAAATTTATTGTTTAAGATAATACCTTAAATCTAACTGTATTATGAAGCTTTTGATTTTTTTTCAAACGGCTTTTCCATATATTTGGAAAAAATGCCGTATATATTAAATAATCATAGAAATACAAAATATGATCAAAAATCGATATTTTGACATTTTGGCTAAATTCTAAGAAGAGACTCAGATTCAGCGGGCGAAATTATACACTTATCCCATGAAAACTTGACCTTTTCAGATTAAGATATCTCAAGTTTAAAGAAAAATACCCCTTAGATTTGTTCAGCGTTTGAAGTGCTCGATCTCCCCTTTTGAATGCAACCTGGCGCATTCAATTTGACCAGACCTCAAGTCCAAAATTATTATTTCGGAGGCGAAAGTGTTTGTTTTTTTTAAAGCTTTTAAAGTTCTCAGAACACTTTTCTTTTGAACTTAACCCTGAATCCATACGTAAAAAAATCTGATTTTTAAAGGTTTGCGTAGATTGCGAGGATTTCTTTTTGTGTTTTCGGCAAAGTTGCTTAGATTGACATGCTCACAACTACATATCTAAAAGTGCAATAAAAAATCCTAAAAATATTCCTGGAATGTTAGATTTTATAGATCACCCTAATCGTGAACCACCCTGACTTTCAACCAAATCAAATTTGAAACAATTGAAGAAAGCATAGCTCCAAATGTTCATCATTTTTGAAAAATCATTATTCCACTTAATTTTGTGCCAAATGGGCCTTAAAAAATTTCTGCGGAAAATAAAAAAAAAATACTCATTCTTTAAAATGTTTCTTTGCACATTGCACACAAAATTTTGTTTTTTTTTTTCAGTTTGATGTGATGATTTTTATTTGTTCTTGTTTTTTAATGTGATGTTAAAATTTTTGGCTACCAACTCTATACCTATTTCAACGAAATCATTTGAAAAGATGCTGAATTGGTCACTCTTTCGTTGGGAACCTGTCAAACTACACGCTGCATTTGTTTTAAAAGAAATTACATAAAACAGTTTAAAGAACAAATTTTGGATTAAAAGACAGTTGAGGTTCAAAAAGCTTTCCGTACTAATATTCTTCCGTCATAATTTTCCAACAAGATATTTACAGTTTTCTCATGCAAAGTTAAGCAATGTGATAAGTAGAAGTGCTTTTCGTTAGAAAAGAAAACAGAGAACGAGGAATTGGAAGCTGCACGCAACAAAAAAGGTGATTGATTTCATATCGAAACTGTTCCGATTTCATTAAACAACCAACCAGTCAGAAGAGAAAAAAAACTCACAAAAGTTGATGAAAAGGTCAAACTATTGTTGAGAAGTGAAAAAAAAACTTGATATTCGAGAAACTACTGTGAATATACAAGAACTACTTAGGAATTCTTCACTGAACACGCGAAAACCAGGCAATTACCTTTGCCTTCATTAGATATGAGAAAAAACAAACAAGCAAAAAATGGGTTTCGCTTTAAAAAAAGTCAGCGTTTGCATGTTTATTTTTTGTAACAAATCAAAAACGTGTCACTCTTCAAGTTGTGAGTGACATAACCTGTAAATATCAAAAACAAGCAAAACAAAAATCTCGTTTAAGTGTAAATTACTTACATAAAAAAAACACAAACTAGCATAGCTTTCGAATCCCACCACACACATCACCTTCACTTTCAGCACACACACACTTGCACGCAAGAAGCAAACATACACACACACTTACACACACATTGTGAAAGAAAGAAGCGCTTTCAAAAAGCTGTCTCTGTCTGTCTCTATTAAGAATAGGAACTGGATATATATTACTATATTATATAACAAACAAAAAAACAAAACAAAACTATTATTGCAATTTATTATTAATACTATTAGTAATTTATACAAAACAAAATGAAAAGAAAAGAAGAAATTGACAAAGCAAAACTATTATTATTAGATTCGAAAAAATAAAACAAAACTAAAAAACTGATATTTAGCTATTAAACAAAGTGAGTAAACTATTGACAAAAAACAAGAAGGATATTGACGGTGAAAGACTAAAAAGATATCAACCTTTGAATTGCAACAAAGCAAAACAAACTAAAATCTATATTTTTTACTATTGGAAAATTGGTTTACGCAACTGTCGAACATAAAAAAATCAACCCATTTTTCAAAACAGCACAAACTAAGCTCATCGAATCACCCAACAGAAAAAAAATATCTCAAAACTAGGAACAGTCAATTGTAAGTCCTACCTATCCTGACGCCATCATATTATTTTTTCGAGGTTAAAATGCAACCCAAAATTGATATTGTAAGCAAGCGCTGAAGGCGTAAATCAAGGCAAAACTCACAGTCAAAACACAAATTAAGGCAAGTTTAAAATAATAACTGAGGAAAAGTGGCACTTTTCATGGTGATTGCCGCTGGGGAAGGAAAGGCGGTCGTGGAAGATGGAAATAAATTATGAAAAATTATACGTTTGTTGTTTTATTTGCGTTTGAAAGAAATACACTCAAACCCCCGAAACTGTTGTCAAACGAACGGGGTCACTTTTTAGCTTGACACCCCTTTTACACGGAGTTCACACACTCTACCAAACGTTTGTTTTGATTGTGTGCGTGAGCGCCGTGTAAAAAGTGACAGTTCGTCACTTTTTAGTTTGCCTTTGAGTGTCAAACAAAAAAAGTGACCAACCACCGTGAGTTGAGTGTATGATTTTTTTATGGATTACAAAAAAAAATCTAAAGAAATGTGAATAACATTTATATTAAATCCAGCAAAAATTGTTATCCCAAATTTTTCAAAGTAGAATGAAATTTCATAGATAAATTGCTGATTTTAGCTCAACTTATTTTTGAAAAGCGCGCTAAAATCACATTTCTGTCATCGACGCATTTCAAATTTGAATCGTGTAAATAAAAGCGTGCACAAAACGTCCAAAGAAAAGAGAGAGAAAACTAAAGAGCTCACTCAGGTCACTCACGCTCTGAAAGCTGAGAACTCACCACTCACAATGTTACTAAAAACTAAGGGTGCTTGGATGATTCAACGCCAACGTGTACGAAATCGTAAACAAAGGGGAACTCAGAGAGCGGTTTAAAAGTTACTCAGTTCTGAGTGGTCAAGGCACACTCTTGTGCGGAATTAATTAATTTTAAAATGCTTCTGCTCTCAAGTTGGGGACCATCCATAAACCACGTGGACACTTTTTTGGTAATCTCAACTCCCGCCCCCTATCGTGGAGAATTTTAGAATTTTAGAATTTTAGAATTTTAGAATTTTAGAATTTTAGAATTATAGAATTTTAGAATTTTAGAATTTTAGAATTTTAGAATTTTAGAATTTTAGAATTTTAGATTTTTAGAATTTTAGAATTTTAGAATTTTAGAATTTTAGAATTTTAGAATTTTAGAATTTTAGAATTTTAGAAATTTAGAAATTTAGAATTTTAGAATTTTAGAATTTTAGAATTTTAGAATTTTAGAATTTTAGAATTTTAGAATTTTAGAATTTTAGAATTTTAGAATTTTAGAATTTTAGAATTTTAGAATTTTAGAATTTTAGAATTTTAGAATTTTAGAATTTTAGAATTTTAGAATTTTAGAATTTTAGAATTTTAGAATTTTAGAATTTTAGAATTTTAGAATTTTAGAATTTTAGAATTTTAGAATTTTAGAATTTTAGAATTTTAGAATTTTAGAATTTTAGAATTTTAGAATTTTAGAATTTTAGAATTTTAGAATCTAAGAATTTTAGAATTTTAGAATTTTAGAATTTTAGAATTTTAGAATTTTAGAATTTTAGAATTTTAGAATTTTAGAATTTTAGAATTTTAGAATTTTAGAATTTTAGAATTTTAGAATTTTAGAATTTTAGAATTTTAGAATTTTAGAATTTTAGAATTTTAGAATTTTAGAATTTTAGAATTTTAGAATTTTAGAATTTTAGAATTTTATAATTTTAGAATTTTAGAATTTTAGAATTTTAGAATTTTAGAATTTTAGAATTTTAGAATTTTAGAATTTTAGAATTTTAGAATTTTAGAATTTTAGAATTTTAGAATTTTAGAATTTTAGAATTTTAGAATTTTAGAATTTTAGAATTTTAGAATTTTAGAATTTTAGAATTTTAGAATTTTAGAATTTTAGAATTTTAGAATTTTAGAATTTTAGAATTTTAGAATTTCAGAATTTTAGAATTTTAGAATTTTAGAATTTTAGAATTTTAGAATTTTAGAATTTTAGAATTTTAGAATTTTAGAATTTTAGAATTTTATAATTTTATAATTTTAGAATTTTAGAATTTTAGAATTTTAGAATTTTAGAATTTTAGAATTTTAGAATTTTAGAATTTTAGAATTTTAGAATTGTAGAATTTTAGAATTTTAGAATTTTAGAATTTTAGAATTTTAGAATTTTAGAATTTTAGAATTTTAGAATTTTAGAATTTTAGAATTTTAGAATTTTAGAATTTTAGAATTTTAGAATTTTAGAATTTTAGAATTTTAGAATTTTAGAATTTTAGAATTTTAGAATTTTAGAATTTTAGAATTTTAGAATTTTAGAATTTTAGAATTTTAGAATTTTAGAATTTTAGAATTTTAGAATTTTAGAATTTTAGAATTTTAGAATTTTAGAATTTTAGAATTTTAGAATTTTAGAATTTTAGAATTTTAGAATTTTAGAATTTTAGAATTTTAGAATTTTAGAATTTTAGAATTTTAGAATGTTAGAATTTTAGAATTTTTGAATTTTTGAATTTTTGAATTTTAGAATTTTAGAATTTTAGAATTTTAGAATTTTAGAATTTTAGAATTTTAGAATTTTAGAATTTTAGAATTTTAGAATTTTAGAATTTTAGAATTTTAGAATTTTAGAATTTTAGAATTTTAGAATTTTAGAATTTTAGAATTTTAGAATTTTAGAATTTCAGAATTTTAGAATTTCAGAATTTTAGAATTTTTTTATTGTTGAAAGATTGGCATTTACATTTTTTTCCAAATTTTCAATTAAAATGTTATTTGCATGCCAACCTTCTACAAACCGCCTAACGTTATACAATCTAAGATGTCTTGCTATCCCGTTCTGTGCTTTGTTGAACCTCCTTCCAAACCTCCAAATCTGAGACAAACAAAACGTGCTGATTGTGCAACTCAAACCCGATATGACATAACCCTTTTCCCAAGAGTGTGAGAGAAGCATTAAAAATCCTTGACGATGCAGATATCCCACGACAACAACCCACCCTCATGAATAATCCGAGTGTGCGATCCAATTCCGTCATTTATGAATAATCCATGCCGCGCTGGTTGAAGGTTGAAGGGACTTGTTTGTTTTGCATCCCGCGATTATGCTCTCTCTTCTTGAACTTCTCTCTTAATAATTTTCTCTTTTTCTCCTCCCTCAAGCTTCCAACGGGGATCGAACTCAGGCTTGCTGCTTGTCCTACTCGACTTTCTCAACTCGACCAAGTTCGTCTCTGCGTTCACGATTCGTCCTCTCAAACGCTCCTCTGTTGTTTTCCCTCGATTCATTCAGTACTCGCTGAACCTTCGTCGACTTCGGAACGAATCGCTCTCTTCTATTCTCCTTCGCCAATTCAAGAGTTTAAAGAGTCAGTAGTTTGACTAGTTTTTTTTATCCCTCTGTTTTGTTGTTCCTTCTCTTGTCTTCACATTGTCATCATATTCTCATCTGCATTAGCCTCGCGTGACTTCGTCATCGCCGCAGCGGTCACTTGGATTGGCTTTGATTGTTGTCTCAGCCGAGGCCCCTCGCTATTTATAGTGTGTCTTGTGTTCTGATTTTCACTTTGTGTAATCGATACATGGGGTTGCCTGCTGCGATGTTACAAGAACATGACAAATGTTTGCATCGGTTAAGGTGCGAGCGAACGCGTTAAGGTGAAAGTTAACGCCGCCGAGGAAGTGTCGCATTGCGCGGGTTTGAATAATTGCTGCGCCGGAATGCTACTTAGTGTGTAAAATAGTGTTCAGCTGCTGCCTGCAACTCGTCGTCGGATGTACACTTCTGGCGGAATTTGTGCAACTCCGGAATCTGTTTGAAATAAATTTCAAGCCAAAGCGCGCGCGAGCGAGATCTTTTCATCATTTCGAAAAATATAAATTTTCCTCCTCCTCCTCGTCTTGCAGAGTGAGAGAAAGAAGATAGTTTGTGGCAGAGGAAAAACATAAAACACGACGAGTTTGAGCGGGAGGAACGTCTTCCGGTCACGAAGGCAGAGGTTGAAGAACTTGTGCTGCGCGCCGTGACAACCAAAATAAACCAGTGTTTACAAAAGGCAAGTGAGACGACGACGAAAACAAAACGTGAAAAAAATTATACAAAAGTGCATTAAACTTCCGGAATTTGGGGACTGGGCAGTAGGCGTAGAGCGCGCGCGCTGTCAACTGTCAACGGCGGCGGCCTGCTTTGATTGAAGTGTTTTTTGGTGTTTTGTTTTTCTACGGAGAGAAAAAAGTGCGTGAGTTGGGAGTTAACGAAGAGAAGTCACCGATTTAATCGTTAAACATGGCCGCTGACATGTTACGGCTAAGGTGGCAGAGGTGCGAGCAGCAGGTGTAAGGTGGGAAAGTGACCGGTTTGAAAGAGAGAGAAAGTGGATTTATTGGATAGAAATTAATTGTTGACACAAAGGTAAGTTTAACGTATTTGATAATTATTATAACAGTAATTTTTGTATTGAGAATATTTGCATTTAATATCTTAGTTTGTCCTTTCAATTTGAGTTTAATTCAGTTATATTTTTTGTTGTTTTCGGCCAACTGCAGGATTGTCATATAATGATTGCTGAATTATCTGAAAAAATGAGAACAATTAGTATTTAAACTTTTTAGTTCAAAACAGTTATAATTGGAGGAATCGCTATGGAAAAACAGCATAAAAAATTATGAATTAAATTTGAAATACCATTGCTCGAAAAAATCCACTTTCGTGAAACAAAAATTACGTTTGAAGCGCGGTGTTAATGTTTCCTCCTGACTTCAGAGAAAATTTAATGGCAGCTTAGGCAATTTACTCACGACTGGTTGATTTAAACTCAGGTAGACATTGTTATCCGAGCATTCGTTGGTGAAGGTTGTCTGAATCAACATGACTCGTCGCGTCCCGGCGCAAAACGCCGGCAATATTGCCCTACCTGCGGCTCAAGCAGGCAAAAAAGTGGGGATTTCCAAAAGGAAGGTTGAGGCCTCAACTGATGGCCAAAAACCGGGAATTTCCAAAAGGAAGGTGCTTTTGGAAGTGACATCGAACAGCAAAAAGACGAAAAAGAGCGACGGTACTGTACCGATGGATGAGGAGGAGGAGAACTCTTCGTCGCACGAGGAGCAGCTATTGAAGAACAACATGTTTGCTGGACTGCCTGACGAGGACCAGGTAGCGGAAGCAAAGGAGAATGAAGTGAAACAGCGAAAGGAGAAACTGCCTCCTTTTTATGTGCGGCAATCAGCAGCAACGATCGACTTTCGAGCGGGGCTGGTTGAACTCATCAAGTCTGGGAAAGTCCAAGGCAACATTCGTCTGTGTCAGGACGGATTTAAGGTGCTGGTGCAATCCAGGCAGCACTATCAACTGGTCAAGGATTACTTGACCGAAAACGAGGCGGAGTACTTTACCCATGATGTCGCCATGGATAAGCCGTACAAAATCGTCGTCAGAGGTCTGTACGACATGCCAGTGGAGGAATTAGCTGCCGAGCTAAAAGTTTTGAAACTGGATGTGTTGGCCGTGCACAAAATGAGCCGACGCAACAAAGACATCAAGTACCGTGACCAGCTGTACCTGTTGCATTTGGCTAAGGGATCGACGACGCTTCCTGAGCTGAAGGCGATTCGAGCGGTTTTCAACATTATCGTGTCGTGGGAGCGATACCGACCAGTGCATCGTGACGTCACACAATGCTTCAACTGCCTGGGCTTCGGGCACGGAGGTAAGAACTGCCACCTGAAGCGTCGTTGCGCCAAATGTGGTACCGATGCGCACATCACATCACAGTGCATCCAAGATTCGCTGGTGAAGTGCCTCAACTGCAACGGTGAGCATTCGTCAACCGACCGAAAGTGCCCCAAGAGAGCTGAGTTCGTGAAAATTCGGCAGCAAGCATCGACGAAGAATCAGCCTCAGCGTCGTAGAACTCCTCCAGCCCTGGTGGAGCAAAATTTTCCACCTCTTCAACCGCGACGCCAGGTCCCGAACTTGGCACCGTTGCCGTTGGATCCCAGGAAGAGAGCTGAGATGAATCATCCACGGCCGGGTTCCAGCCAGGAGCCGAGACCGCCACCACCGGGCTTCAGCCAGGAGCCAAGACCAACCCAAGAACCAGCAGTTGAGGAAAATGGTAACGATCTTTACACCTCAACCGAACTCCTCAATATTTTCAAACAGATGTCCGCTGCACTGCGTGGATGCAAAACCAAGACCCAGCAGATTGAAGTGCTGACCTCGTTCGTCATCCAGTATGGATCGTAGGTCCCTCAAGCTGCTGAATTGGAACGCTTGCTCCATTAGGAGGAAGAACTTAGAGCTGGTGGATTTTCTTCGCGAGAAGGAGATCGACGTAGCTGCCATCACGGAAACTCATCTGAAGCCCGGTGAAAAAGTTTATCTGCAAAACTACAAGATCGCGACGCAGCTCGACAGGACCACGTCTGGAGGAGGAGGTGTGCTTGTCGCTGTTCATCGTGATCTCAAGCCACGCCGGCTGCCACACTTTAAGCTGGACATCATCGAGGCCGTTGGAGTGGAAATTCCCACTTCGGTTGGCCCAGTACTCTTCATTGCTGCATACTGCCCACGTCAGGTGAATTCCAGAGATGGTTCAGCAGCAAAACTGAAGAGCGATATCCAGAAGCTGACACGGCGGAGCGCAAAGTACATCATCGCTGGTGACCTCAACGCGAAGCATGAAGTTTGGGGCAACAGCAGGAGGAATCGAAACGGAGTGATTCTGCACAACGATCTGCAAAACGGATACTACAACGTTGTGAGTCCGGATCGTCCAACGAGGGTGGCTCGATCTGGGAATCACTCAATCATCGACTTCTTCATTACCAATATGGCTGAGAACGTGGCTCATCCTGAGGTGTTTGAAGAGTTGAGTTCTGATCACTATCCGGTGGTTGTGGAGGTTGGAGCTTCCGTTACTCCGCAGCGGCAACCAACCCGGAAAGATTACCACAACGTTGACTGGCAGCAGTTTCAGCAAGTGGTCGACAGCAACATCGACTATGATCAACACCCGGAAACTTCTGCCGATATTGATCGTTCGCTGGAGGTGATCCAGCAGGCTATCAACCAAGCAGAGGCTGCCAACGTTCGGGAGGTTCCTGTTAATTTTAAGGTAACTGATATTGACGTAGATACTAAACACTTGATTAGACTTAGGAATGTTTATAGGAGACAATATCAACGGACTGGGGACTATGACAAAAAGATTTCAGTGAACAATTTGAACAAAATCATACAAGACCGACTTGACAATATCAGAAATCAAGAATTTTCAAAACATGTAAGCCAGCTTGGGAATTATTCAAAACCATTTTGGAAACTTTCAAAAGTTCTTAAAAACAAACCAAAGCCTATTCCTCCTCTTATTGTTGAGGATTCTCCTTTGATTACATCCGAGGAAAAGGCAAATGTACTTGGGCTTCATTTTGTTAGTTCTCATAATCTTGGCGCTTCCATGACCAGCCGTAAAGAAACATCAGTTGCCAATAGTATTTCAACAATCAATGACTCTACCTTTGAATTTCCTGCAGATTCCCATGTTTCTGGTGAGGAGGTCAAAGTTGCAGTAAAACAAATGAAAAATATGAAAGCTCCTGGCTTTGATAACATTTTTAATCTAGTGTTGAAAAAACAGAGTGATCAGTTCTTTCAACATCTAGCCAATATTTTCAATAAATGTTTGCAACTTGGTTACTTCCCCACCAATTGGAAACTGGGCAAAGTCATACCAATATTGAAGCCTCAAAAAGATCCAACATCGCCAACAAGTTATCGTCCCATTAGTCTTTTGAGTAGTCTGTCCAAACTCTTTGAGAAGGTCATCTATTCAAGGCTTTTGGATTTTACCAACGATAATAATATAATTTTGAATGAGCAGTTTGGCTTCCGAAAGGGACGTAATACTGCTCATCAGCTTACGAGAGTAACCAAAATCATCAAGCAGAACAAGCTTGAGTCTAAATCAACTGCTATGGCTTTGTTGGATGTTGAGAAGGCTTTTGACAATGTTTGGCATGATGGTTTGATACATAAACTGTATTTATACGGTTTTCCAATGTATCTTATCAAAATTATCCAGCACTATCTTTCGGAGAGATCGTTCAGGGTTTTTCTGAATGGGATTGCTTCTGGATTATTCAACATTGATGCTGGGGTTCCCCAAGGAAGTATTCTTGGCCCACTTCTGTACAATATTTTTACATCTGATTTGCCTACTCTTCCTGGTAACGGTGTGTTGTCACTTTTTGCTGATGACACTGCCGTTATTTATAAGGGTAAAATAACCAGATATTTAGTTGGCCGTCTTCAGAAGGGTCTTGACGTTCTTTCCGAATACTTTGGCGACTGGAAAATTCGCATTAATGCAGCCAAAACTCAAACCATCATTTTTCCACTTTCCAAATCGGCCAGATTTGCCCCAAAGGATGATGTTTTGATAAAAATGAATAATGTTTCGATACCCTGGTTAAAGGAAGTTGTCTATTTAGGTCTCATACTTGACTCGAAACTATTGTTTCGGCAGCATGTAGATAAAATATTGAACAAGTGCAGCATTCTCATCAGGTGTTTGTATCCTTTAATTAACAGAAAATCAAAGCTATCTTTGAAAAATAAGCTAGCAGTTTACAAACAAATAATTTACCCCGTTATTGAGTATGCAGTACCTGTTTGGGAGTGTTGCGCTAGAACTCATAAATTGAAGCTCCAGCGTGTCCAAAACAAGGTACTCAAAATGGTTTTGAATGTTCCTGGCTGGACAAGATCAAGTGAGGTTCATGAATTAGCAGAAGTAAAAATGTTGGATCAGAAGATTCAAGAAAAATGTTTGAAATTCAGGGAAAAATGTGCTATATCTGAATACCCTTTGATTCAAGGATTGGTTTAGTTTATGGTAAGATAATGTTAGTTTTAGGTTAGGTTATGTTTTCTTAAATTTTTTTTCCTCATTGTACCTAGTGTTACAAAAATGATAAATCATATACTTTTAAAGTTAAGAAAAAGAACAGTGTTTAAATCACGAAAAGCAAACTAAAGCTGAAGAGCCACAGCTGACCACTTATTATGTAAACCAAATGTAATTATTATAAGAAAGATTCAATAAAGTATATTTAATTAAAAAAAAAAAAAAAAACTCAGGTAGTTTTTAAAAATCACTCACCATTTGACGTTTACAAGTATTTGGCACTACTTTATCAGGTTGTTTTAAATTTGCAAAAAAAGTTTATGCACAGCAAAAATCAGTATCTCAGCTGTGTGTTAAATAAAATTTGCATTATTTGATGAAATTTTATGTAATATTACACGCAAAATTATGTAGCCCACCTTACCGAACTGTCAAGCTCATAAAATCTTTTATCTTTAGCGGTTTGATAGCCGTGCTGGCTAAGGCGCTCACAGAGGTGAGTGTTGGGTTCGAATCCCGTCGGGTGCCACTTTTTTCGGTGTGAAAACTCAACATGCAATCGCAATGCCAGATTTTTTGAGAAACAATTAAAAAAAGATGTTTCCAGACTGAGTTGATTTAATCTGTACTGTTTCTTTTGTGAAGCTATAATGTAGAATACTAATTTTTTGTACACAATTTTGTTTATTACTGTGAGCAGCTTTGCCAGATTTTTTTCCGGTTCACACCGGGTAACCTTGTGTGTAATGTTCTACTACATTTTTGTAGTGTGAATTGTCTCTTTTGCTGTTGCTTCTCAGCCATCAGCAGACCGTTAAACAAAGTGAACATAGTAGAAACATTTTCTCAGCTTTTCCTTCATTACCCCTGGCTTTTCTTCATAAAACATTTAAAATAGGATTTGTGTATCAAACTTGAAAAAAGTTCACTATTGCTAAAATACATTATTTTCGAGTCCAAATTCAATCTTATATCTGATTTTTGTTTATTTTGTACGATCAAATGTTCAATATTTTCTAAAACTCATTTTTTCTAGTATTAGATTTCGCACCATCCTAAACACTAATGCAGAAGTTAATTCTTTGATTCTTTAAATCAATACAGTTGAATGAAAAATTATCTTTATTTGTGTTAAGAATGTGACTTTATCCGTTTAACTTTTTTTTCTGAATACATCTTATCAAAAGATGTTAGTATTTCTCTGTGGACGAAAAACGAAATTTGGCATCACCGACTTAGACAGTTGATGCAAAATGTCAAGCAAAATAATAACGCTAAACTAGGGGGCTGACAATCACGATGTTTCCAAAGCTTCTGCAAACTAACTAAGTCACTAATGATTGGGATTTTCATCATCATGCTCTACAGATTTTACAAACCCAAAATAAAAAAAAATAAATCGTTTTTATTTTTTAGAATAACATAAATTATTTCTAGAAAGATGGAAATGGCATTTAAGATTTATGAATTTTGTAGAAAAGATTTGCAAAAATACATTGTTAACAACATTTATGTAAATGCTCGTAAAGGTTTTGTGAATTCAAGAAGAACAATTATCAGTTTTTGTGAATTATTTTTTTTATGTGAGTATTTTCTTTTTAACCAAAAATGTCTTTTTGCATCAATACAAAAATTTATAAACTTTGGCGGCAGTGCAGCAAAAGTGCCATACAAATGTAAAAAAGATTTTTTTTCCCCAGGTTTTACGTCTTTTTCCGACCTATGGCCCCACTTTTCAAAATTTGAAAAAAAAACTTTAAAATGCATTTAAATTTGCAATATTTACCTAAACTCATAATATGCTAGATGAGTGCATTTTTGGAGTAAATAAATTATAAAATAAAATGATTTTTTTTCTAAAAATACAGATTTTTTAATATTCACAGAATTTAAAATGTTCAAAGTTTCCGAAAATTATCATTTTTTGAATTATTGCAACACTGCCACATTGTTGATAATTATTTTAGGCATGCTGAACTAATTTTACTGTTTTATTTTTTTAGAAATTTTTACAATTTTAGTTTTTTGAACTTCTGTTCTCAAATCAATTTAAATCAAACTTGGTGGTAAATTATTTTGGAGACAGTGTTTTAGGAGATGAAAAAACACTATATTAATAATATGTTTTGGTTGATGTGCATCGTTAACAACACATTTTTTTTTATTTAAGAGCAATTCCAGCTCAAATCAGAAATTTTTCTGGTACCCGACCCTCTCCGATTTCAATGAAACTTTTTAGACATGTTATCCTTGGCCCATATAAGCCATTTTTGTCTATATGGAGCCAATCCCAAGTAACATTTTTTTCCTGGAGTTCTACAAGAGCTCTTCAAGATAGCTACAGTATAGCAGTTTGGACCGCGGTAGGATAAAACTCTCTTCAAGTACTCTTCCAAACTCCTGAAGAAGTTTTGAAGAGAATTTTATCTTACCGCGGTCCAAACTGCTATGCTGTAGCTATCTTGAAGAGCTCTTGTAGAACTCCTGGAAAAAATGTTACTTGGGAATTGTACTCGAAAATGAAATTTGAGAAGGGCGTAAGTAATTTAAATATTTCTGTATTCTGTAATCTAAAAATTACTGTAACTCAAAGCCGTTGCATCGTATCAAAAAGTGGTCAAAGACAAACTTGTAGGAAATTGGACGAGCTTTCTGAAAAATATACATTGAAAGAGAAATGCATGCCACTTCCGTAAGATTTTTCAATTCTAAAGTTTAAAAGTTATATTTTAAGGTGATGACACGATTTTTTTCGTTCAAAATTTTTGAGAAAATAACCTAAAATGTTATAAAAAGACTCACGAAAAATGCAGGATGTGTATGTATGTCTAACCTTAAAAAATACACAAATCATTTACTAAAACTGTTTTTTAAGTGGTCTAAACGTCAAAATTTTCAAAAACCGATAGTGGGAATCGATTCCCGAGACAAATTTACATAAAAGTCTCCATATTGACCATTGTCCTATGTCCAATTCTAGTGAAGATACAGCGGTTTTAAAAATAAAAATGTTGAAAAAATAGGTTTTTTGATGATTTTTGGCAATTTCTAAATGACAGACTTAATTTTTCAGTCTCGAAAGTATTTTTAACGGAAAGTTTCGTCAAATTTCCTATATTTCGATTCCCACTATCGGTTTTTGAAAATTTGACGTTTAGGCCAATTTAAAAAAAAAAACAGTTTTATTAAATGATTTTTGTTTTTTTTTTACGAGAGACACACCGTCCTGCATTCTTCGTGAGTCTTTTTGTAACATTTTAGGCTATTTCCTCAAAAAAAAATCGTTACATCACCTTCAAATTTAACTTTTAAACTTTTAAACTTAAAAATTGAAAAATCTTATGGAAGTGGCATGCATTTCTCTTTCAGTGTATATTTTTCAGAAAGCCAGTCCAATTCCCTACAAGTTTGTCTTTGACCACTTTTTGATACGATGCAACGGCTTTGAGTTGCAGTAGTTTTCAAAATTACAAAATACAAAAATATTTAAATTACTTACACCCTTCTCAAATGTCATTTCCGAGTACAATTGGCTCCATATACACAAAAATGGCTTATATGGGCATAGGAAAACATGTCTAAAAAGTTTCATTGAAATCGGAGAGGGTCGGGTACAAAAGTACCAGAAAAATTTCTGATTTGAGCTGGAATTTCATCACTTTCCTTTTTTTATTTTTCTATTCCATCCCCTCCCCCTCCCCCACTTTTGGTTCGAGTCAAGGGATATAAAGTACAAAAATATTGTTTTAATACGACTAACTTCCAGTTCACGTATATCCAACATGTCGTTTTGATATATTGCAATATATTGTTTGAAATCTGAGTAATTCAAATGATGGTGTATGCATAAAAATATTTTCAACAAGTGGAATCAGAATATATATTAAATAAAAAATATTCTATTGAAAACTTGAAAAAGAAAAAAAGTCAAATCTTCCTTCATTGTTTACCAACTCACGCATCTTAAATCTCGCCAAATTCGATTAACAAAACACAAATAAAACCCAGCAGGACAAGAACCAGAACCGACTACCAGAAGAGTTAATTATTATTTCATCGCTCTCCCCCTCCGATTTACTGTATACAAACATTCCCATTTATTTTTGGCCCGTTTCCCTCCGTGCGCTCTCGATCTGTTTTAGAGTTGGTCCATTCGGTTCCAAGCGGGGTAAAGTGGCAATTGAGGGTCATTTAGTTTATTTTTTGCTTGTGACAAGCGCCATCTTTGCTCCAGCGATTCCAAAAGTGACAGCCTCGTCATTGTTGCCAGCAACTGTCAATGCACCCCCTTTTTTTAAAAGTTTACTTTCTTTCAAAATCGGTAGTCGCGAGCTCTCGATTCTTGCGTGTAGTCAGTAGCTAACATCGAGTGTGTAGAACAAACGATTTGGTTGTTGATCGCAGTTGGCCGCCAAGACTTATGGACTCGTTGCCGGGCCAACACTGGATTGTTGTTGTTGTTGTGGAAAAGCGAATCTTTATCACCTCACGTTTTCTTCGCAACGCCACATTTGCGGTTTGTTTGGTTTGGCAGATGCTAAATTTTCCTCCCGAAATGTTTTTCCCGTGTCGGTGCAAGATAAATGTCGAATAAAAATGAAGCAAATAATGCCTTTTGTAACATCTGGAAACACTGTTTTGCACAGGAGAAATACGAGGGGGATGACACTTTGTTAGCTTTGGATTTGCAAAACTCCGAAAACTTCAAGAGTGTGGACCCCCTAGCTTAGCGTCATTGCTTGGTTTGACATTTCGCGTCAACTGTCAAAGAGGCAGTGTCGTCAAATTATATTCTTTGTCCACAAAGAAATGCTAATCGCTTCGCCAGACCTGCTCGCTGGAATTTTCCACTAGATAAGATCGTCCCGCGAGTCTGACGTCTGGCCTACTCCGATCCGCACAGAAAGGCCAGATGGCCTGATCTTAAATGCACGGCGACGGCGTGTGCAGAGAACAACACTCGTCCGCGCGCAAGTAAATGCAATCAATTCGAGCTAATCTGGCAGAGTTCTCGAGAAAATTTCATTTCAGCATAAATAGCTCTAATGATGGCCGCGGAGCGCGGTCCGGTTTAATTTCTTCTCCGTACTTGACGATCGTAGTAAGCGAGCTCGCGAATTGACAGTGATGGATTTACGCGAGCGAAACACCCCTCTCCATCAGAGTTGGCCGCGGTGTTTTGGCGAATCGGGAAGCTCAGGCTAGATTTAATGAACCTGCTTTTGTTGATGTTCCGTACCGCGTCTAGCGGCAGATTGGTCCAAAATGCACTCAGCGCTGACGTTTGACGTTTACGCTAATGGCGCTCTGCGATTGTCTCGAGGGCTACGCCAAATTGGCATCATTTGCGTGGAATTGGCTAGCCCCTCGCGCGCTGTCAGTTACCTCTTTATTTGTAAACAATCGCGCACTGGGTGGAATTGCAATTTCTTTGCGCGAAAACAGGAAGTCGAAGCCGAAGTTGCATAAAACATCCTGTTTTGGTTGACAGCCCGCGGAGAATAATTGACAATTAAAAACAATCAACCGTGCGCCATCTTTATTGCGTGGGACGTGCCCGGCTGTCTAGCTGTGGGGAAGTCGGTGAAATTCGCAAAGAGGTTATCAGCTTGCGGGATCGGGCTGGCAGCACTGCTGCCACAGGAAGAGGACCCCGCGTGACCAGAGGTTTACGACCTGCTGAACTTCTCGCCGCTAATGAGTCGTAAAATATTGAAAATTAATAAAATTTTAGAGTCACTTGCGCAGTAGGCGAGCACCAGAACGCAGGAAGTAACGTTTAATGGCTTGCTTCGATCGTCGCGTTTGTCAACGGCACACTTGAAATGTTTCTTCTCTCTCTCTTTCTGTCTTTACCACTTGAGGAAGCGTTCCTCTTTTTATGTAATGGAAATAAGCTTCTTTCTCTTCCCCTTTATCAATCGTGTCTTCGTCGAGTAATTAAGCGGCAGAACCAGACGAATTAATATTCATAAACTGGTGTGTGCGTGCCGTACAAAGATGGCACTTCCGGGCCGCCGCGAGTTCTTCCTAAAAGCTAACCGGCCTACTTTTCTTTTTTCGAATTTCCAGAACCCCAACAATGGCAGCTGTCAACGATGACGACGCCGCCATCTTGGATGCGCGAACCAACACTAGTCGACCGGCGGTCATGTACAGTAGTCATAGCAATAGCACTAGTTCCGTAAGCCTACTAGGATTAGCGAGCCGCCGGCTGCGATGGGTAGTGGCCGCGGTGACCCTGTGCACAGTATTGTCCCGGGTGGACGCCGTTTGCGAGCCGGACCGCTGGTGGAACCCGGAGCGGTCCGAGTGCGTGCCCTGCCGGGTGTGCGACGAGCAGCAGCTGGTGATGCGACCCTGCCAGGAGTACATGGACACCGTGTGCGGCACCATGAAGGACCTGGACATGGACCTGGCGCAGTTGGCGCGACCAGAGGAGAGCGGAGCGGACCAGCAGCGGCACTGGAAGGAGGTAGGTCACAAATCATATGAAGATAAAAACAATTCAGAAAAAAACAAACAAACTGGCAGCACTGCCAGTCAATTTTGACAGTTGCAAACACGCTCCTTTAAACTCAATCAAATCTAAACCAGAATCAAATGTGATTAAAACAAGTTAAGCGTGTATTTTGACTGCTTACTTACAGTGCTGCCAGTTTTGCAAACAAATTCAAAAATTACAAAAAATACAAAAATTACAAAAATTACAAAAATTAAAAAAATTACAAAAATTACAAAAATTACAAAAATTACCAAAAATTACCAAAATTACCAAAATTACAAAAATTACAAAAATAAGGCTTTCTAGCCCCAGTGAAAAAAATATAGTTTAACCCAAAAATGACGAACTCTTCGTCACAGTGTCCTGATGCAAACAAAGACCGGGCTCGAGCTGTCACAGCTCTGCGAAATATGTTGGCTGACATATCGGGCGGTGAGTCAAAAAACCCAGCTAGAAGTCGCCTGACAAAAAACTTTTGCTAGAAAGAGATAGGAAACCTGATGCAAACAAACGTCCAGCTGTGATGTAAACATACTTTGAATGTGTTGGTAAATTTCTGACTAGAAAGCCTTATTGCAAAAATTACAAAAATTACAAAAATTACAAAAATTACAAAAATTACAAAAATTACAAAAATTACAAAAATTACAAAAATTACAAAAATTACAAAAATTACAAAAATTACAAAAATTACAAAAAATACAAAAAATACAAAAATTACAAAAATTACAAAAATTACAAAAATTACAAAAATTACAAAAATTACAAAAATTACAAAAATTACAAAAATTACAAAAATTACAAAAATTACAAAAATTACAAAAATTACAAAAATTACAAAAATTACAAAAATTACAAAAATTACAAAAATTACAAAAATTACAAAAAATACAAAAAATATAAAAATTACAAAAATTACAAAAATTACAAAAATTACAAAAATTACAAAAATTACAAAAATTACAAAAATTACAAAAATTACAAAAATTACAAAAATTACAAAAATTACAAAAATTACAAAAATTACAAAAATTACAAAAATTACAAAAATTACAAAAATTACAAAAATTACAAAAATTACAAAAATTACAAAAATTACAAAAATTACAAAAATTACAAAAATTACAAAAATTACAAAAATTACAAAAATTACAAAAATTACAAAAATTACAAAAATTACAAAAATTACAAAAATTACAAAAATTACAAAAATTACAAAAATTACAAAAATTACAAAAAATTACAAAAATTACAAAAATTACAAAAATTACAAAAATTACAAAAACTACAAAAATTACAAAAATTACAAAAATTACAAAAATTAAAAAAATTGCAAAAATTACAAAAATTACAAAAATTACAAAAAATACAAAAAATACAAAAATTACAAAAATTACAAAAATTACAAAAATTACAAAAATTACAAAAATTTCAAAAATTACAAAAATTACAAAAATTACAAAAATTACAAAAATTAAAAAATTACAAAAATTGCAAAAAATTATAAAAATTACAAAACAAATTACACAAATTACAAAAAATACAGAAGAATAATTTAAAAATATCAACAATTTCTTCCTTCTTCCCCTTCAGGAACGCCGGAAAGACGCCGCCCATCATCGCTTCCACAATGGCCGCGACCAGCGGCACCAACAGCAGCACTCCCAGGGCCCGTCCAGGCCGGAGAACACCGCCGACATCATGTGGGACTGGCAGGCGGCGTCCCTGCTGCTGGCCATCATCGGCTGTCTGTTGTTCTTCTTCGCGGCGGCCATCATCGCGCTCAACCAAACGCGCCAGTGGAAACGCATCGAGAAGCACTTTGACGCCGGTAAGTTGGCAGCACTGCCGATCAGCTGTCAAAGTTTTGTATGAAAAGCTCTTAATCGAGGAAGGAATTGCAAGAAATGGATGAAAACAGGAAGTTTCAACTAATTAATTTGTTAAATTATCATCAATCTTGGTTGCTTTGGTCATAAACCTGTCAATTTTCGTCAATTTATCGACATCCGACCGAAATTGGCCCAACTTTTCCCGGCCCGGCCTGCTCGGATGACTTTTTCCAACTTTTTAGCAGCCACTTTAGTGCGACGGTCCGCGAAAAAATGGCCACTTCCACGTGTTGCGACGCGACGGCAGCCGGAACGGATCCCAATTTGGCAGACATTTTGGCCTCGGTCGGTCGGTCGGTGTCAAAAACTTTCCGCTGCCGCTGTCGACATAAATAGTGTAAATTGCCAGTTGTTGGGATGGATCGATGGACGGAAAGACAGATGGATGGATTGCGGCTCTTAGTTTTGGTCTGTTAATGTGGCTCTTAAATGGTCAAACATTTGGATTTTGGAAATTTTGTCAAATTTAAAACAGAAATTTTGGCAACACTGCCGCTTCGAGCAAACTGTCAAAACGCAACCTAAGAGTTGATCAAAGTTTGGTTTAAAACAAACACAAAAAAATTAATTAAGCATTTTGGGAATACTGCTTCTTCAATCAAGCTGTCAAAATACACGCCACTTAAGAGTTACGAAAAATTGGGTTATACACAAAAAAATCTAAATTTTGTTTTTGATTTAACATGTTTACCCCCATTTAAGTGTTCTCCATCCAGGAGAACACGATCATTAATATTCTTGCCCAGCGGCCAAAGTAAACAGTCCGGCACGAGATTCCGGTTCGTTAGAAATCGCTGCCGTCATCGTAGTAGACTAGCCGACGGTAAATCACACACTCGCCGCGCTAGACGGATCTAGTGAGCGTGGTGAAACAAGCAAACCAAAAACAAGTGTGTTTTCGATAGCGCTTTTTGACAACCTGGCATCACTGCTAGCTGGAAGCTGTCAAATTTGACGTTTAAAAGTAAAGAGACTCTTATTTCAAAAAAATTCAACTAAATTTCAAGCTAAATTTTGGATTTCTTCCAAGATTTGACCGGAACTTTCTGCGCAACCGGCTGATAAACAAAACTCGTGAGCTAATGCTTCCAAAAATAAGCAACCACTCTTCAGCGGAACCATAAATTACCGCAGCTCACGGCGAAATAATAACATCCACAACTCTCAAAAAATAGTTTATTTTCTGTTCCCCTCAAATTACTTCCGCTTCTCGTAGGTTCCGATCTGTAATGTGATCACTTACACGACTTTATTACACACCCCCAATCGGCGATTGACGTTTGTCGGCACGCCGTCTTTTTCGGGTTTCCGCCCGCTCCGAAAAGCAATTCGGCGGAAGTTCAACTTCCGCCGCAAGAACTTCGCTTTTTTTCAGAACGCACAATAAAAGTGCGTGCCCCTTGGGCACGCGCCTTCTTTGATGAGCGCGTGACATTTCCAGATACTTTGACAGTTTCTTCGTTTTCTTTCCAGACATGGAAGCGCTGTCGGCGCAGCTGATGAACCATCTGTCCAGCATGCAGCAGCTCGAGAACGGGTCCATCTTTCTGGACGATGTGATCGGGCCGGAGCGGTTTCGTTCCGGCGGTGGTGGGTCCACCAGCAGCACCAGTGGCCTGCTTGGCAACAGTGGCGTTCACCACCATCACCACCACCACCCGATCGAGGTGCGCTGCGTCTACTTGGATCAGCTGTTAGGTGAGTTTGGGGGATTTTTGATTTTGGGAAAGTGTCAAATGGGTTGTGAAGTGGAAAGCTGGCAGCACTGTTTTTGGACTGTCAAAATGTGGCGGTTTTTGGGATTTTGTTTGTTTTGGTATTTTTTTATTTAATAATGGCGGAAATTTAACATTTAATTACAATTATTTTAACGAACATTTAATTTAACGAAAAACTAGCAACACATTTTTGGAGAAAAGAAGTTTCAAAACATTACACGTTTTGAATTTTTACTTTGCTTTGTGTAAAATTGTATGTTTTTGCCTTTCTTACTAAAGAAAGGTATAGGTTTTACTTTAAGCCAAGACGTCATTTACAGCTTCGTAAATATGTCGATTCAGCATGAATTTTAAACCGAAAAATCGCTAAAAAATCACACTGCATCGATTTTCGACGCTCTATCGATTCACCTTGACAGAACTCGTCTATCTCGAACCCTCGAATTTTGAGAAAATAAATTCCGTGGAGGTCGAGTGATGTTCGTATGTGGTAAAATTTTGCAAAATTTTGTGTCGCGCCGTTCTCAGCTCCCATAAATCCGATTTCGATTCTCCTAAATGCAGATGAAAGCTAGTGTGCTGAACCTGGGCGAGTTGCCGCGCAAATTTCGAATTATCCATCTGTTTTCGGATGCGGCCAGACTTTTCCAGAAAATACACAGTTTTCAAATGAAAACACGGTCAAAATATTTCATTTTCATACCTTTTATTTATCTCAAAAATTGCATTTTTTGAGCCCTACAACCTCCCAAATTTTCATCCAGATTCATAATATGGTTCTGGAGTTAGAGCCGTTTGATTGACCTACCATAAGAAATAAAATCCCTAAAAAAAGGTAAAAGCCCACCTGGTGACCTTCGCCAACATTTTTCATTTCTGATTTTATTCGAAATTTCTTGCTACATTCATAGTACAGACCATGAGTGAGCATCTGAAACAAATTCGACATCGATCGGCAATCCCGATCAATTTTTAGAACGATTTACTTTTTGCCTTTCTTACTAAAGAAAGGTATAGGTTTTACTTTAAGCCAAGACGTCATTTCCAGCTTCGTAAATATGTCGATTCAGCATGAATTTTAAACCGAAAAATCGCTAAAAAATCACACTGCATCGATTTTCGACGCTTCGTCGCCAAGTCGACAAGTTGTCAAGTTGAGCTTCGAATACTGGCGCGAGAATGCTGGCGCATATGTTTCGGCTCGACTTATACTCGTTCGTAGTAGCTTGTCTACCGATGTTTCCTTCAACATGTAAGATATCGTAGCTTTTCGGTTTCTTTTGCTTTGTCCGTTTTTGCATAACTGTCCAATGTTTATGCAGAAACTTTTTTGACATAGGACATTCATCTGGGTACAATCAATTTGTTTCCCGTGTGCTCCTAAAATCGCCTTTAAGTAGGCTTCATTTGTCGTGTCGTTTTATTAAACAGAGTTCATTGGATTCCAATAGGAGCTTTCGAAGCTTCTAAGCTTTATATCGTTTTCAAAGTTTTCAATGCTCGCGACGCCAATGGCTATCTACCTAAGGTATTGCGATTGAGTGTGTAGTGGTGCGGTTGTAAAAATATCTATCTCTGACTCTCTCACTTTCGTAGACGCTGAATGGCAAGCTTCCCACTGTGCTGTTAACTCGGTTTTGCTTTGCGCCTGCTTTGTTCGGTTTTTGGGCTCGTATCAAAACTAGAAAACCAAAACCGCGGTGTGTGTCGTCACTTGCGCATTGGAAGCTAAGAATTTGTACGATTAAAAATATTCGATAGGTGAAAATTGCGTTTTCAATTTCTTTTAGAAAACACATCATTAATAATACCTTGCTTTCATCATAAGATTTTTTGTATCAAGTCGATGTTGTGAATTGAGAGAAGTTATATTCTTTAGTAAGAAAGGCTCTATCTCACCCCTGGTGGGATTAAATCGGGTTTTTCTCTCACAAAACAGTGTCTGTAAAACCTAACAAATTTGAAAACTAGCAACATTGATTTTGAGTTGATAAATGGAGCCTAAAATTTCAAAAGGGCACATAACTTTTGTAAACAATAGTGTATCCCTTTCACTCGAATGATAGTTTACATAAGGTGTGAAAGGGACACACTCTTGTCTAAAAAAATTATGTGCCCTAATGAAATGGCAAGCATGAAATGTAAAAAAATTGCTCAGTTATCAACAAACCCAAATCTACTCAGAAATTAGAAAACTGGGCAGATTTGAGTGAATTTTACTCAATTTTGTTGAATTCAATCAAAACAATGTAAATGGGCCAATATCGAAGTGTAAATAAAGAGTTTATCCTGCTCACGTCAGTTGATGTTTACATTAGAAACGAACAGGATAGACTCTTTGTTTACACTTTGACATTGGCTCAATTACATTGTTTTGCTAGAATTTTGTGTTAAAACTGCAATCTGACAAATGCCTGGTGCGGCTTTGACGAAAACTGAGTGATTTTAAACCTGTGTGTAGATTCAAATCTCTGAAACCTGCACACACATTCAAAATCCCTCAGTTTTCTTCAAAATCGAACCTACTGAGAAATGAGTTAATCTGTCAGGTTTGAGTAAATTTAACACACAATTCAACAATATTGAGAGAAATTCTCCAAGATCTGAGTGAAATTCAATCTAATCTGACAGATGCCCCATTTTTTCTTAATTGTAAATAGGTTTGAGAGAGTGTAGATTGTGTAAAAAATGAACTTAAATTAAGTACACCCTCATTTAAATCACACAGCGTGCGTCAAAATTTGGGTGAATTTCAATCAGTTCTTGCAGAGTTAAATTATACTAAATGTGTTAATTGGCATCAAAACTTCCTTATAAAATTGGGTTTAACAGGGGTGCTCAAAGTTTTTGGATGCCGGGCCAAATTTCAAACTCAAATGAGCTTGCGGGCCAAATTAAAAAAAAACAATGAAAAATTAAATTGCGTTATTTTCATTTAAAAGACTAAAAAATATATCTATATATTACTTGAAGTTTTTAAAAATATTTGTTATTTTTTGAACATTTTCGTTATTAAAAAATATATTTAAAAAAATAGGAAATGGAAGTTTTCCATCAGATTTGTTGATTTAATTTTTGAAGCTATTTGAAAAAAGGATTTTAATTGAATGTACATGTGTTCTCATTGAAATTTTAAAGTTTTTTTTTCAAATTTGAAAATGGCGACATGAAATCTGTGGAACTGTTCATCGAAAATTCACTAAAATCCAAATTATTTTTGAATAAACCCGAACATGCTCAACATGATTCTAAACGCAGAGAAATGCATTTCAAATTGATTTCAGCTAAATTTTGTCTGTCTGAATGAGATGGTAGTCAATCAGATTCGTTATCCAACTGTCATGAGTTCGAATCCTGAGGTGGAAGATTTCTAAGTGCAAAGTAAGTTTGAACACAGTTCATGAAAAGGGTTATTATGACTTTTAAATTAATATGTAATGTTTAAATTTTTGGATTTATTACAGTTTTCTAACTAAGTTAAATTTGAAAGTTTCATAAACATTTCCATAAATATTTGATAAAAATAATTTTGATATTTACTTATTTAATTGAAATTGTTTAAATTAGAAAGATTTTTGAAAAATATATTCATGTTGTAAAATGGGAATCAAAATATGGATAAATCATCAGTTTTATATTAACACCGAATAAAAAAAAGAAAATAAAACAGTTTGAAAATAAACCTTTATTTGAAGAAGTATTAAATCATTCGATAAACGGGCCATTTAACATGATTATTCAAAATGGGTCCGCGGGCCATACTTTGGTCACCCTTGGTTTAACGAGACTGAAATAAATTTCGGCAGCTAGCTCAAAAATTTAACAAATCGAAAAACCACTTGGATTTAAGAACTATCAAAACAATGCACCTTAGTTTGTTAAAAATTTGCAAAAAGTGAAATCAATCGAAAAACTTGCAACACTGCCTTCGATTCGGGAAATGTCAAAACATTGCACGTTTATGGGATTTTAATAAAGTTTGTATAAAATTTGGACTTAACTTGGAGCAACAACAGTACCTTCGACCATTTTTTATTTTTTTTTTATATGTTTAATGGATTTAAAAAAGACACACATTTTGAGATATGATCCAGCCCGAACCAAACATATTTTGCAGTGTTGCCATTTTTTGTAAGAAATATTTTTTTTCATTAAGAAAAACTGTCCAAAAAAATTAATTAATTTTTAGATGCAAAATCGGATTTCAAATCAAATGTAATGAGGAATTTTGAATGTTTCAAGTCTGAAAATATATTTTTTCGACACGTTTAAATGTTTCCCTGAAAAAATATTCAACACATTTTAAAGTTGCTGAATTACAGTCACAAAAAGAAAAAGAAATAGAAAAACTGGATTTTCGGTTATCACCCAAAAAGCACTCAATTTTCAAATGCCGTTATCTCAGCAACTTTTGATCCGATTTTAAATAGCAGAAAATAAAACAAGTTTTCCTAAAATTATATATTTTTTTAAATTGCCAATACTGTAGAATATGTTTTGCCCATGCTGGGTCAGGGCTCTAAAATTGTCAGACGTTCAGACTGTTATTTAAATTTCAAAAATAATGTTTTTGCTCTTATTAATTTGAACGAAGCAGTGATGCCAATTAGAGAAAAGTGAAACGAGTGGCAACTGTCTTGATGAGAAATGTTAAATTCTTTTTTTTTCTAATCTAATCTAATCTAATCTAATCAGACCCTAGCGTAGCCAATCTTTCGAAGGAATCCTGGAGAGTGCCTTAGGTTAGATGACGCCTAGCACTCTTCTTGTTATTTAAATGTTAAAATCTTTTTTTTTGCGATTTTACTCAAATTTGTTTAAAGTTTAGAGTAAAATTTAGGATATATTTTTTTCGAAAACAACGTCACAATTCACTCAACAAAAAGAATCGGAAAACTAGAAACACTGCTTTTGTGTTCAGAAATGTCAAATCAACGATTTTTTTTGGGGTTTCGCTCATGTATTTGTTTGATTTGTTTACAAATAGAGCCCAGTTTTTCGTAACATTGCTTCTCATCTGCATACCATGATTTACCAAAATAAAGACATTTTTTCGAAACAGTGTCGCAAACCTATCTAAAATCAAGCGTCAACTCAACCACCTAGTTCAATCTAGATCATCGCTCTATGATCCGAGGCCGCGATGTCTGTCCCGAGAATAAACGAGGTCTTGGCCAGGTGCTCGCCATGTCAGCGCTAATCTGAGTGCGCGAAAATCTATTCTATTTGGCCGCGGCGCGGTTTTGGCCGGTGCCCATATGGTTTGACATGCCGAGCACATAACCTCATTGAGGACAACCATCAAAGACGATGGGGCTCTCTCGAGTCCGGAATGCACAAGCAAACACAACAACTGGCGATCGATTTATGTCTGTTTGATGTCTGTGGTTGAGCTACTGGGAATTGTAATGGGAGGAGTTAGGGTGGTTCCTTAATTTTATTTTTAACAATTATCACTTTGCATTCGCGTCGCAAGCGACGCAAATAATGCCATTTTCGGCCGCTGCATCGTCTGCATACCAAATGTTTTTTTCGGTTGCATTTCTGCCGAATTTGACATTGTCACCTTGTGTCCACCTCGCATTTTTGGCTGCCTTCTCGTCACGTACGGTGGCACGGATCGGCTTGAAATTTTAACCTGTTGTTCGTCCCGAGTGAGCACGCAGGAAAACTGCTAAAACAACCGAATAAATCACCCGTGGCGTAAGATCCGTGTAAGTGTGTGTATGTTTAAAAATGGCGCGCCAAAACCACCCTTCAAACAACTCGACTTATCACTTTTTAGGAAATCTTACGCGACTCGATGGTTTTATTGTCTTGTTCCATTCATCAAAACGAGGCAAACAAGTGCGTCGAAAACTGTTTTAGCACAAAAGCGCGCGCGAGCTCGCAAAGACGTGAGTGGAATTTTAAATCTGTCAACTTTGCGACGAACTAACACCCTTTTTCGTCCATCCGTCAAAGCCGCAACTTCGGAATGTCACGCGGTGGAAAATTTTGCAGCCTGCGGACCAGGAAAAAAGAATCACGGAATCGCGCTGCGTGAGAAAACCTATTTCCACCGGCGCTGTCAAAACAAACCATTACGCCCGTAGCGAAGCTTCCATCAAGCGGCGCCAGACGCAACACAGGAATCGGTCTTTTGAGGTTAATTAGTGGGCCGCCAGCGGCGGCACCGGTTGTTTGTCCATCATTTCTAATGGATTTTTACCATGATTCTGCTCTGAAGGTTCTGGTTTGCAGAACCGTTTTTTCTGCAATCCTTCTTGTTTATGCTGGGAAGGTAAACAAGCAAGTTGATCTCTGAACGATTAAAGATTTTTTTTTGTTTCTTGATCAAAGCCAACAATGATTTTCCAGATTCTCAATTGTATCCATTGGGTTAGCACTAATCACTTAGTAGGTTTCAATTTATCGTGTAGCTGTCAAATTTTAAACCCTTTGGAAACTTGCTCATCAACTTAGTACTTAGATTTCGTTAGAACCAAATTTACACAGCAACACAAGTTGAATGTTTCAAGGTTGAAAATTTGGTTGGTTAAATATTACCTCTTTTTTGGGTGATTTGCCAAAATAATGTTTAAAAATGTGAAATTCAACAGAAACTGATGTAAATTTTACTACTTCTAGATGTAAAATTACACTTTTTTTCGATACAAAATCTAAAATTCTAAAATACTCAGAAATCTAAAAAAATCTCTAAGTTTTTAAAATTCTAAAAAATCTTATAATTCTAAAAATTCTAAAAATTCTAAAAATTCTAAAAATTCTAAAAATTCTAAAAATTCTAAAAATTCTTAAAAATTCTAAAAATTCTAAAAATTCTAAAAATTCTAAAAATTCTAAAAATTCTAAAAATTCTAAAAATTCTAAAAATTCTAAAAATTCTAAAAATTCTAAAAATTCTAAAAATTCTAAAAATTCTAAAAATTCTAAAAATTCTAAAAATTCTAAAAATCTAAAAAATCTAAAAATTCTAAAAATTCTAAAAATTCTAAAAATTCTAAAAATTCTAAAAATTCTAAAAATTCTAAAAATTCTAAAAATTCTAAAAATTCTAAAAATTCTAAAAATTCTAAAAATTCTAAAAATTCTAAAAATTCTAAAAATTCTAAAAATTCTAAAAATTCTAAAAAATCTAAAAATTCTAAAAATTCTAAAAATTCTAAAAATTCTAAAAATTCTAAAAATTCTAAAAATTCTAAAAATTCTAAAAATTCTAAAAATTCTAAAAATTCTAAAAATTCTAAAAATTCTAAAAATTCTAAAAATTCTAAAAATTCTAAAAATTCTAAAAATTCTAAAAATTCTAAAAATTCTAAAAATTCTAAAAATTCTAAAAATTCTAAAAATTCTAAAAATTCTAAAAATTCTAAAAATTCTAAAAATTCTAAAAATTCTAAAAATTCTAAAAATTTTAAAAATTCTAAAAATTCTAAAAATTCTAAAAATTCTAAAAATTCTAAAAATTCTAAAAATTCTAAAAATTCTAAAAATTCTAAAAATTCTAAAAATTCTAAAAATTTTAAAAATTCTAAAAATTCTAAAAATTCTAAAAATTCTAAAAATTCTAAAAATTCTAAAAATTCTAAAAATTCTAAAAATTCTAAAAATTCTAAAAATTCTAAAAATTCTAAAAATTCTAAAAATTCTAAAAATTCTAAAAATTCTCAAAATTCTAAAAATTCTAAAAATTCTAAAAATTCTAAAAATTCTAAAAATTCTAAAAATTCTGAAAATTCTAAAAATTCTAAAAATTCTAAAAATTCTAAAAATTCTAAAAATTCTAAAAATTTTAAAATTTCTAAATTTTTTAAAAATTTTTAAAATTTGAAAAATTCTAAAAATTCTAAAAATTCTAAAAATTTAAAAATTTAAAAATTCTAAAAATTCTAAAAATTCTAAAATTTCTAATTTTTTTTTAAAAAATCTAAAAATTTGAAAAATTCTAAAAATTCTAAAAATTCTGAAAATTCTAAAAATTCTAAAAATTCTAAAAATTCTAAAAATTCTAAAAATTCTAAAAATTCTAAAAATTCTAAAAATTCTAAAAATTCTAAAAATTCTAAAAATTCTAAAAATTCTAAAAATTCTAAAAATTCTAAAAATTCTAAAAATTCTAAAAATTCTAAAATTCTAAAATTCTAAAAATTCTAAAATTCTAAAAATTCTAAAAATTCTAAAAATTCTAAAAAATCTAAAAATTCTAAAAATTCTAAAAATTCTAAAAATTCTAAAAATTCTAAAAATTCTAAAAATTCAAAAAATTCTAAAAATTCTAAAAATTCTAAAAATTCTAAAAATTCTAAAAATTCTAAAAATTCTAAAAATTCTAAAATTCTAAAATTCTAAAAATTCTAAAATTCTAAAAATTCTAAAAATTCTAAAAATTCTAAAAAATCTAAAAATTCTAAAAATTCTAAAAATTCTAAAAATTCTAAAAATTCTAAAAATTCAAAAAATTCTAAAAATTCTAAAAATTCTAAAAATTCAAAAAATTCTAAAAATTCTAAAAATTCTAAAAATTCTAAAGATTCTAAAAATTCTAAAAATTTTAAAAATTCTAAAAATTTTAAAAACTCTAAAAATTCTCAAAATTCTAATATATCTAAAAATTGTAAAAAATATCAAAATTGTTAAAATTGACAAAATTATCAAAATTGTCAAAATTGACAAAATTGTCAAAATGGCAAAATTGTGAAAATTATCAAAATTGTCAAAATTGTTAAAATTGTCAAAATTGCAGAATTGTAAAAATCGACAAAAAAATCAAAATTTTTTAAGTTTAAAAACTTCTGAATACAGTCATCCCACATATTCGGAACGGTTTACAGATCGGCAAATGTTCAACAAATCATAGAAAATCGTTAATTGAATATAATGATTTGCTTTTACCTCCATGTGAAAGCTTTTCTTGCGATCTTTCGATTGATGTATAGACATACCATACCAAACAGCTTAGAACACCATACGCGGTGCCCGTGCTGTATCAAGAAGGTTGTTCCATGTTGCTCGGTTCTGGGCTGCAGCTCGCCAGTCTCCTAGGTTGCAGATCTTTCTTAGGTCCGCCTCGATCTGATTACCCCATCGTGCACGCTGCGCTCCTGCTCTTCGGCCAGTGCCGCCATCCGGTCGCGCGCGGTCAAAGAGCATCCTGACAGGATGGTCTTCATCCATCCTCGCGACATGGCCGGCCCACCTGAGCCTCCCGATTCTCGCCAGGGTGACGATGGTCGGTTCTCCCAGCAGCGCGTGCAGTTCGTGGTTCATGCGCCTTCGCCACTCGTTCTGAGCTGTACGTACTCCACCGTAGATCGTTCGCAGCACCTTCCGTTCGAAAACTCCAAGGGCTCGTTCGTCCTCTTGCCGCAGCGTCCAGGTCTCGTGGCCATAGAGGGCAACCGGTCTAATCAGTGTCTTGTACAGGGTCAGCTTCGTGGCACGTTGCACTCGATCAGATGTCAAGGTTTTCCGTAATCCAAAGTAGGCGCGATTCGCGGAGTGGATACGAGTCCGGATCTCTAAGCTGGTGTCGTTGTCGGCCGTTACCAGCGATCCCAAGTACACGAATTCGCTCACCTCCTCCAGCACATCGCCATCCACAGCTAGAGGGGTGAGTCTTGGGGGGTCAACGTCCTTTGAGCCCCTCCCTTTCATGTACTTTGTTTTCGTCGTATTCATGGCCAATCCAATTCGTCCTGCTTGCGTCTTTAAGGCGGTGTAAACCCTTTTCACCGTCTCTAGGTCTCTCGCTATAATATCAATGTCGTCCGCATAAGCAAGAAGTTGGACTGTCCTGTTGCAAATCGTGCCTCTCGTGTCTATACCCGCTCTTCGCACAACTCCCTCAAGTCCGATGTTGAACAGCGCATTGGATAAGCCGTCACCTTGTCGTAACCCTTGATGCGATTGGAAGGGGTCCGCTAGCTCCCCTGCCACTCGCACGTGACACATCACACGATCCAAGGTAGCCTTGATCAGCCGAGTCAGTTTGTCCGGAAATCCGTTCTCGTGCATGATCTGCCATAGCTGTTCGCGGTCGACTGTATCGTACGCTGCCTTGAAATCGATGAAGATGTGATGTGTGGGCACGTTGTACTCACGGCATTTCTCGAGGATCTGCCGGAGCGAGAAAATTTGGTCCGTGGTGGCCCGAGCGCCAGTAAACCCCGCTTGATAGGGGCCCACGAACCTCCGTGCGTACGGTGTCAGCAGACGGCAGAGGATCTGGGAGAGGATTTTATAGGCCGCGTTGATAAGCGTGATACCGCGGTAGTTGCCGCAGTCCAGCTTATCGCCCTTTTTGTAGATGGGGCACACGACACCATCCATCCATTCTGCTGGTAGTTTCTCCTCCCTCCAGATCATAGAAATCACCAAGTGGATCGCCCTCGCCAACTGCTCTCCTCCATATTTGAAGAGCTCACCGGGTAACCGATCTTTACCGGCGGCCCTGTTGTTCTTCAGCTGCCTGATCTCCTTCTTCACCGTCTCCAGATCAGGTGCCGGGAACTGTTCGTCGGCAGCGGGCGGTCCAAGTTGGGCTTCAAAGCCGTCTCCATGCGCTACATCGCCGTTGAGGTGCTCGTTGAAGAACTGCTGCCACCTGTTCAACACCTCGCCTTTGTCCATAAGAAGGTTTCCCTCGGCGTCCCGACAAGTGTTGGCTTGCGGCGCATAGCCTTTGCGGGACCGGTTAACTTTCTCGTAGAACTTACGCGTCTCGTTCTGCCGGAACAGCTGCTCCATTTCGGCGCGATCGCGATCTTCCAGCTGGCGCTTCTTGAGCTTGAAGACCGTTCTCTGCTGTTTCAGCGCTTGTTTGTATCTGGCCACGTTCTCATCAGTTGCAGCTCTCAGCTTCACCGCATAAGCTGCTTTCTTCTCGTCAAGTAGCCGCTGGCACTCCTCGTCGAACCAGCGTTGCTTTCCAACTCGGACCGTACTACCTAGCGCGGCTTCAGCGGCACTGCCGATGGCCGAGCATATTCTGCTCCATCCATCGTTGAGCGAGGCAGCGCCGAGTTCCTCCTCCGTTGGCAGGCTCGCTTCCAGCTGCTGCACGTAGTGCTGAGCCGCAGCCGTGTCCTGCAGCCGCTCGGTGTTGAACGGCGGTGGGAGCCGGCTCCGTCGTCGGTGATACGTCGTCGACAGTTTTGAGTGCATGCTTGCACCCACCAGGTAGTGGTCCGAGTGGATGTCCGCACCGCGGTACGTGCGGATGTTCCGTATGTCCGAGAAGAATCGGCCGTCGATGAGGACGTGGTCGATTTGTGTTTTTGTTCGTTGGTTAGGCGATGTCCAGGTGACTTTGTGGATGTCTTTCCGGGGGAAGAATGTGCTCCGTACCACCATACCGCGGGAGGCTGCGAAGTTGATGCACCGCTGGCCGTTGTCGTTCGTGACGGTGTGCAGGCTGTTCGGCCCGATCACCGGCTTGTACATCTCCTCCCTTCCTATGCGGGCGTTCATATCTCCGATGACGATCTTGACGTCCCTCTGCGGGCAGCTGTCGAACTTCTGCTCCAGCTTCGCGTAGAACGCTTCCTTCTCGGCATCGGATGATTCCTCGTGTGGGCAATGTACGTTGAAGATGTGATAGTTGAAGAAACGGCCTTTAATCCTCAATCTACACATCCGGTCGTCGATCGGCTCCCAATCTATCACACGACTCCGCATCTTGCCCAACACTATGAAGCCGGTTCCCAGCTTGTTTTCGGCTCCGCCGCTCTGGTACATGGTGAGCTCCAAAGCATCATCCTCCCACATCTTCGCTCCCTTCCAGCACATCTCCTGCAGTGCTACAACATCGAAGTTGCGGGGTTTGAGCTCGTTCAACAGAGCGTACTCATACCCATCGAAACGTAGCGATCTGCAGTTCCATGTTCCGAGTTTCCAATCGGTGTCCTTTTCGTGCCTAGGTCTATGCCGTTTGTTCCGGATCCTTATTCCTTCTTGATTGTTCGTAATGTTTTTGGTTTCGGTATGCAGCCGGATTGGGGCTGCGATACCTAGTCTCGGGGTGGGGCTGCCACCTTGAAGCTACCGAGACCCAGCTCCGGTTTTCTCTCGACACCGTAACGGGGGCCTTTCTCACGAGGCCTAACGGTATAGCTACACCCTCCGAAGAGGATGGAGCCCCCCTTCCCTGTCAGCATACTACCATAGTTCCCACCGGGGTTGGTTACCCGATCTCTCCAATGCACAGTGGGCGGAAACCCACCTCTAATCCCATTAAATTGAAGCCGCTGTTTTTTTCTTCTGAAAAATAGTTTTTCTTATGTAAAAAAATCTCAGAAATCGATTGCCGCATAGCAAACCCACCGGAAATGACGGGAAAGGGTCCATTTTGCCCCATTTGTCCTAAAAATTGGAATTTTCTTGATTTTCAATCTACAAGTTAACCATATTAACATTTATAGGATATCTATATACATATTTTGACGTAAAATTAGCAGGAGAATCGAATGGTGACATTGTCAAACCATTTGGAGTGACCCATTTTGCCCTATGGGCCCTTTTTGGCGAATTTAGGTAGTTTTACTCCTTTTTATAGCATTTAGCGTAGGAATTTCGTAAAATTATTTCTACTATGTGTGCAAAATCGGCAGAAAAAAAAAAACGAAACTATTGGCACTACGCCCCCCGGGGCATGGCCTTCCTCTAACATGGGATTTCTGCTCCAGCGCCTCTGACGAGACAGGAGAAACCGGGACCGACGTTTAACTTCACCATCCGATAGAAGCTCAGTGGATAAGGCGGGAATCGAACCCGCGTCTCATAGCATCATCGGGATCGGCAGCCGAAGCCGCTACCCCTGCGCCACGAGACCCCGCCACGGCAGAAGAATCAAATAATTCTTATTTAGGATCATTCATAATAACCCGTTTTACCCAGAGACGCATCGAGCTCTACAGGCTCAATAAAAACTCCTTACCTGCTCTGTATGGTAGAACAGAGCTAAGCTCTGTATGCAGCGAACAGAGCCAGCTCTGTATGGGGAAAAATAATATTGATTTGCATATATCTCAAAAACGATAAGTTTTAGAAAGTTGACATGTTCTAGAAAGTTGCTAGTACCAAAAGGTTCTATATTATTGTCTCAGACGTCATTACAATTTGGTTGATTTTAGTTGTGCAAAACAAGAAAAAACTATTTATTTTCTAAGATACAAGGTATAGAATATTTTTGTTTTTGACAAAGTTGCTCAACTACCAAAAATGAACAACTCTCTCGAAGATACCAAAGCTCTATCTTCAATAGATACCGAAATAAAAAATAAAAACTATTTTTATAATAAATACTGCTTGCGACAAACACAAAGCGACCGCGTCGTAGGCACAGGTAATATGAGGCATGTTTGGTAGAGATCGTCTGAAGTGAAAACTAGTATAGCAGAGTGTTCATAGAGAGTTTTTATGTTAAATGCTCTCGTCTGGATGGTTGAAACAAATTTCAGATAAAATTATACAAATTTATAAAATTATATTCTTTTTATTGTACTGGTAAGTAATTAAGATTAGAAACAACAAAATTATTGCACAGCTATTTTTATGTTTGTCTTGACAAAACAAATGTTTAACAAAATTACAAGTTTTGTACAACAAATTAAGATAAAAAACAATTTCAAATACGCTAGTTAAAAAATAAAAACTAAATCTTCTAACAATTATTTTAATTTTATAAAAAGAAAATCAGTTAACATAAGTTTAACCTTATAAAGATTTCAGGAAACTTTTCTATTTTATTTAATTCAACAGAAAAAACTATATTTTTCGAGCAAGAAAACCATAAGAAAGTTTTAAGCTCTAAATAATCTATATGATATTTTTTTACATTTTGTCACCTTTTTAAATAAAATAAGAAAGTGAAATTAAATAGCAAAAACCATTTTTTCTTTATTTCTCAAGCAAGGAAATCAGTGAAGAGTTTCATGCTCTAAATGCTCTCTATGGAAATTTGCCATTTTATTACCAGTATTCTAAATATTTTTTTTATTTTTCAAATAAAGGAAAGCAGTGAAGAGTTTTTAGCTCTAAATGCTCTCTATGGAAATTTGCCATATTATTACCTGTATTCTAAATATTTTTTTTATTTTTCAAATAAAGGAAAGCAGTGAAGAGTTTTTAGCTCTAAATGCTCTCTATGAAAATTTGCCATTTTATTACCTGTATTCTAAATATTTTTTTTATTTTTCAAATAAAGGAAAGCAGTGAAGAGTTTTTAGCTCTAAATGCTCTCTATGGAAATTTGCCATTTTATTACCTGTATTCTAAATATTTTTTTTATTTTTCAAATAAAGGAAAGCAGTGAAGAGTTTTTAGCTATAAATGCTCTCTATGGAAATTTGCCATATTATTACCTGTATTCTAAATATTTTTTTTATTTTTCAAATAAAGGAAAGCAGTGAAGAGTTTTTAGCTCTAAATGCTCTCTATGAAAATTTGCCATTTTATTACCTGTATTCTAAATATTTTTTTTATTTTTCAAATAAAGGAAAGCAGTGAAGAGTTTTTAGCTCTAAATGCTCTCTATGGAAATTTGCCATATTATTACCTGTATTCTAAATATTTTTTTTATTTTTCAAATAAAGGAAAGCAGTGAAGAGTTTTTAGCTCTAAATGCTCTCTATGAAAATTTGCCATTTTATTACCTGTATTCTAAATATTTTTTTTATTTTTCAAATAAAGGAAAGCAGTGAAGAGTTTTTAGCTCTAAATGCTCTCTATGGAAATTTGCCATTTTATTACCTGTATTCTAAATATTTTTTTTATTTTTCAAATAAAGGAAAGCAGTGAAGAGTTTTTAGCTCTAAATGCTCTCTATGGAAATTTGCCATTTTATTATCTGTATTCTAAATATTTTTTTTTATTTTTCAAATAAAGGAAAGCAGTGAAGAGTTTTTAGCTATAAATGCTCTCTATGGAAATTTGCCATATTATTACCTGTATTCTAAATATTTTTTTTATTTTTCAAATAAAGGAAAGCAGTGAAGAGTTTTTAGCTCTAAATGCTCTCTATGAAAATTTGCCATTTTATTACCTGTATTCTAAATATTTTTTTTATTTTTCAAATAAAGGAAAGCAGTGAAGAGTTTTTAGCTCTAAATGCTCTCTATGGAAATTTGCCATATTATTACCTGTATTCTAAATATTTTTTTTATTTTTCAAATAAAGGAAAGCAGTGAAGAGTTTTTAGCTCTAAATGCTCTCTATGAAAATTTGCCATTTTATTACCTGTATTCTAAATATTTTTTTTATTTTTCAAATAAAGGAAAGCAGTGAAGAGTTTTTAGCTCTAAATGCTCTCTATGGAAATTTGCCATTTTATTACCTGTATTCTAAATATTTTTTTTATTTTTCAAATAAAGGAAAGCAGTGAAGAGTTTTTAGCTCTAAATGCTCTCTATGGAAATTTGCCATTTTATTATCTGTATTCTAAATATTTTTTTTATTTTTCAAATAAAGGAAAGCAGTGAAGAGTTTTTAGCTCTAAATGCTCTCTATGAAAATTTGCCATTTTATTACCTGTATTCTAAATATTTTTTTTATTTTTCAAATAAAGGAAAGCAGTGAAGAGTTTTTAGCTCTAAATGCTCTCTATGAAAATTTGCCATTTTATTACCTGTATTCTAAATATTTTTTTTATTTTTCAAATAAAGGAAAGCAGTGAAGAGTTTTTAGCTCTAAATGCTCTCTATGGAAATTTGCCATATTATTACCTGTATTCTAAATATTTTTTTTATTTTTCAAATAAAGGAAAGCAGTGAAGAGTTTTTAGCTCTAAATGCTCTCTATGAAAATTTGCCATTTTATTACCTGTATTCTAAATATTTTTTTTATTTTTCAAATAAAGGAAAGCAGTGAAGAGTTTTTAGCTCTAAATGCTCTCTATGGAAATTTGCCATTTTATTACCTGTATTCTAAATATTTTTTTTATTTTTCAAATAAAGGAAAGCAGTGAAGAGTTTTTAGCTCTAAATGCTCTCTATGGAAATTTGCCATTTTATTATCTGTATTCTAAATATTTTTTTTATTTTTCAAATAAAGGAAAGCAGTGAAGAGTTTTTAGCTCTAAATGCTCTCTATGAAAATTTGCCATTTTATTACCTGTATTCTAAATATTTTTTTTATTTTTCAAATAAAGGAAAGCAGTGAAGAGTTTTTAGCTCTAAATGCTCTCTATGAAAATTTGCCATTTTATTACCTGTATTCTAAATATTTTTTTTATTTTTCAAATAAAGGAAAGCAGTGAAGAGTTTTTAGCTCTAAATGCTCTCTATGGAAATTTGCCATTTTATTACCTGTATTCTAAATATTTTTTTTATTTTTCAAATAAAGGAAAGCAGTGAAGAGTTTTTAGCTCTAAATGCTCTCTATGAAAATTTGCCATTTTATTACCTGTATTCTAAATATTTTTTTTATTTTTCAAATAAAGGAAAGCAGTGAAGAGTTTTTAGCTCTAAATGCTCTCTATGGAAATTTGCCATTTTATTACCTGTATTCTAAATATTTTTTTTATTTTTCAAATAAAGGAAAGCAGTGAAGAGTTTTTAGCTCTAAATGCTCTCTATGGAAATTTGCCATATTATTACCTGTATTCTAAATATTTTTTTTATTTTTCAAATAAAGGAAGCAGTGAAGAGTTTTTAGCTCTTAATGCTCTCTATGGAAATTTTCTATTTTATTACATGTATTCTATTTTTTTCAGGAAATCAGTGAAGAGTTTTTTGTTCTAAATGCTCTTTATGGAAATTTTGCTATTTTTTTCTCACTACAAGATTTTAACATCAATTGAGTTGAATAATGTAATTAAATTTATGTTGGACAAAATAAATCGATAATATATTTTATTGTCGATTATGTTTTTACTAAATTTCCATAGAGAGCATTTAGAGCTAAAAACTCTTCACTGCTTTCCTTTATTTGAAAAATAAAAAAAATATTTAGAATACAGGTAATAAAATGGCAAATTTCCATAGAGAGCATTTAGAGCTAAAATCTCTTCACTGCTTTCCTTTATTTGAAAAATAAAAAAAATATTTAGAATACAGGTAATAAAATGGCAAATTTTCATAGAGAGCATTTAGAGCTAAAAACTCTTCACTGCTTTCCTTTATTTGAAAAATAAAAAAAATATTTAGAATACAGATTATAAAATGGCAAATTTCCATAGAGAGCATTTAGAGCTAAAAACTCTTCATTGCTTCCTTTATTTGAAAAATAAAAAAAAATATTTAGAATACAGGTAATAAAATGGCAAAGTTACATAGAGAGCATTTAGAGCTAAAAACTCTTCACTGCTTTCCTTTGTTTGAAAATTTAAAAAAATATTTAGAATACAGGTAATAAAATGGCAAATTTCCATAGAGAGCATTTAGAGCTAAAAACTCTTCACTGCTTTCCTTTATTTGAAAAATAAAAAAAATATTTAGAATACAGGTAATAAAATGGCAAATTTCCATAGAGAGCATTTAGAGCTAAAAACTCTTCACTGCTTTCCTTGCTTGAGAAATAAAGAAAAAATGGTTTTTGCTATTTAATTTCACTTTCTTATTTTATTTAAAAAGGTGACAAAATGTAAAAAAATATCATATAGATTATTTAGAGCTTAAAACTTTCTTATGGTTTTCTTGCTCGAAAAATATAGTTTTTTCTGTTGAATTAAATAAAATAGAAAAGTTTCCTGAAATCTTTATAAGGTTAAACTTATGTTAACTGATTTTCTTTTTATAAAATTAAAATAATTGTTAGAAGATTTAGTTTTTATTTTTTTAACTAGCGTATTTGAAATTGTTTTTTATCTTAATTTGTTGTACAAAACTTGTAATTTTGTTAAACATTTGTTTTGTCAAGACAAACATAAAAATAGCTGTGCAATAATTTTGTTGTTTCTAATCTTAATTACTTACCAGTACAATAAAAAGAATATAATTTTATAAATTTGTATAATTTTATCTGAAATTTGTTTCAACCATCCAGACGAGAGCATTTAACATAAAAACTCTCTATGAACACTCTGCTATACTAGTTTTCACTTCAGACGATCTCTACCAAACATGCCTCATATTACCTGTGCCTACGACGCGGTCGCTTTGTGTTTGTCGCAAGCAGTATTTATTATAAAAATAGTTTTTATTTTTTATTTCGGTATCTATTGAAGATAGAGCTTTGGTATCTTCGAGAGAGTTGTTCATTTTTGGTAGTTGAGCAACTTTGTCAAAAACAAAAATATTCTATACCTTGTATCTTAGAAAATAAATAGTTTTTTCTTGTTTTGCACAACTAAAATCAACCAAATTGTAATGACGTCTGAGACAATAATATAGAACCTTTTGGTACTAGCAACTTTCTAGAACATGTCAACTTTCTAAAACTTATCGTTTTTGAGATATATGCAAATCAATATTATTTTTCCCCATACAGAGCTGGCTCTGTTCGCTGCATACAGAGCTTAGCTCTGTTCTACCATACAGAGCAGGTAAGGAGTTTTTATTGAGCCTGTAGAGCTCGATGCGTCTCTGGTTTTACCCCATGGGCCATTTTTTCCAATTTTCCCTAATTAAATTTATTTATAAGTGTTTTGCGTATAATTTTCATAAACTAATCACTGTTATTTGTACAAAATGACCATGAGAACTGAAAGACACTGTTTTGGAATCATTTGAAACTTCCTATTGTACCCCATGCCCCCTTTTCAAAATATCTCATATAATTTGAATTGTTTTTCGAACAATTTGCAAAATATGGTGATAGATTAATTACTTTGTAATGCGTACCAAGTGAATTAAATATTTATATTTTGGAATTGTTTGAAATAGCCCATTTTACCCTAATAGTCCTCTCATCATTCTAAGGCAATTTAGTTCTCTTTAGAAGCTATTTGCGTACAATACTTATTGAATAATGACAATTATCTGTGTTTTATGGACAGAAGAATTGAACAAAGGAATTTTGAGATTACTTTGAACTGTAAATGAACTGTGCATCCTGCTCGTTCCCAATGTAAACATCTACAGCCTGACCAGAATAAACAGTTTGTAACTGATTGATCTTGTTGAAAAATTAATAAATACAAAAATCTGAATTCATTAACTTCTTTTAAACATAAAATTAAGATGTGATGGAATGAAAACTTGATTAATTGATCTTCATAACCTTAGTGGATCAACTCAAGCGATCTATTTATCAATCTTTAAAAATATATGTATTATAGCGATCATAGCAATTCAATCGATAAAATTTTAAGTGAATAAAAAATATATTTGGTTTTGTTTGAATTAATAGAACCTTAATTTCATCGAAAAACTAAGGTGTAAATACAAAAGATTTTCAGTGAAATTTAATTATTTCAAACTGAGAAAAACATAATTTTACCATATAAATAGATTATGCAATGTTATTTTTAATGGTTTTATTTGATTCAACTATTTTTTTCGAAGAAATGATTGATAAATTATAGGACTTTCTTTTCAACAGAAATCATGTTACTAATTGATGGATTTTCCAAGAATTTGCAAATCCTTGTACAGGTATACTCTATGTGTCAATATCGAAGGAAAATATGTATGAGGTTTAAGAATCAAATAATCAAGCTGTTTGAATTTACAAAACAATCAATCGAAATAAAGAAATAATTACATTTTTGACTTTAATTTAAATTAAAGTTAATTTAAATGTTATAGTGAAATATCTATTTGAATTGATGAAATATACTCAAAATTGTTCGCAAGAGATTTCACAATATTTTTTCAAAATAAAATATTTTATGTTTATTTTTAAATTTAAATTTCTTTTAAATTTTAGTTATATTTTTCCTCGTGTTTTTGAATATATATATATATTTATATATATATATTCAAATTTTTTTGCAAAATTAAATTTTCAATATGATTTGTTCTTCTTTTTTATATTTTGGAAGAATTATATTATGTTTAACATTTCTACTATGGTACCTTCGCTTTTTTTTCACTTAAATTTTTAAAAATAAATAAAAAATAAATTTATAAAGAAATTTTTACATTAAACGCTTAAAGAATAACACATTTGGAGTAAATTACTTAAAAGCATATTCTTTTTTTTTTAAACAGCCAATAAGATTTTTTGCACAGTCGACTCTCTGGCTGACAATATTCTCGATATCAATATTGCTCCTGTTGTCAATAAATTTGTCAGTCCCTTCAAGAAGCTTGCTTTGATTTTTCCAAGGATTTCCAGCAAGGCCTCAGACTGGCATGAATTAATAATTACTATGATTTTCAGCTGGTAATTAGGTAATTCTTTAATTACTTAGTAATTCATGGTAATTAGGGTAATTCAAAGTAATGAATTGGTAATTAAAGTAATGAATTGGTAATTAAAGTAATTTTTGAGTAATTACAGTAATTGATTTTTTTAAATTGTACTTTTTAAACGAAACTATTTACTTTTTTTATATAATCTATTATAACAGAATCTAATTGATTTCAAATAAGAATGAAACACAAAAACTGATTCTGTATGTAGAAGGCCTTATTCACCATAGTTCTCTCCTAAAATTTATTTTTATCATGTTGTTTATCGAACTGATTAACAACGAAAGGCCATGATATATTACCCAGTGAAAAATGTTTTGTGAATCCGAAATCTATTCATTTTTATTAAGTTATTATAAAAATAAGTATTTTTTTTTGCAAGAACTACATAAGAATCGATTATTTTTTTATGCTTTTCCTTCTAATAGGCAGTCAAAATCATTTGAAGTTTTTGTGGATTAAATATTTAAAACCAAAATGTACTTAATTACCATTGAAATAAACAATGTTTTCAAGTGATGGCCATTTAAAAATCAATAACAATAAAAATATATTTTTTTTTATATTTTTCATCATCTGCAGAAATTGACAGTCCTGTAATATCTCTCTATTAAGAGATTAGGTATTTTCCCGAAAAATTTGCAAATAATTCTGACACAAATGTTTCAATGGTAAAAATCAAACTTAGTGAAATTAAAATCGACTAATATTCAGATGCAATTGAATCCAATGTTAATGTCACGTTCCACATTATCTGTATTTTCAGTAACAGATTTTTTAAATTTGCTTGAGAAAAAAATGCAAAGTAATGTCAAACCAATGTTTGAAAAACGTTTTAAAACTTAACGTTATTTTGATGAATTTCATAATTCTCAAGAAGAGCCGCTGAAATATTTGCCAAAGTTTTTGTTAAGCTCAAATAATCAGGGGGATTTTTTTACAACAAATTCTATATATCAATGGCATTCGACTTTGGAAGCTGAAAAAAATATTAAATTCATGTATTGAAGTAAAACAGTACAATTTTTTTTGCTTTTATGACAAACATGACTTCAAAAAACGTAAGTCAACTTAAATAATATTCATTTGCAATTGATTGATAAGGGTTCGGTTGATTGAAACGTGAAACATAATGAAATTTCGAATCAGATAATGAACAGGTTAAATTGGCCGTGAAACAATTATTATTGTTCATATCCAGATATTTTTTTTCTGAAGATCCTATAAGCTATTGTGTTTCATATGTTTATAAGACCTATTAAAAAACTCTAGATATCAATTGAGCTACTTATTTTTTACCGATTTTTTTTATAATTAAATACGAATGTCAATTTTAAAATACAAAAATCAAAATTTCAAACCAAGTAACTCGCTGTAGGATATCATGTAAACATCACTCAAAGTTTCAGCGCCCTCTAGTTGGGGGCATTTTTGACGTTTAATCGCCTATATCTATTTTCAATAAAAATTATACGTGAAAAAACAAAGTAAACAGAATAATTTTTGAAAGAGTTATCAAATGATCTATTTATAAATAATTTAGTTTAGAACCGTACAAATGAATACTTAAATATAAATTAAATGTTTTTTATCGTAGTGAAAAGTAATTAAGTAATTTGTGTAATTAATCATTTTGGACCAGTAATTCGAGTAATTAATTGGCAGACTGGCAAGTAATGAACGCTTCTGAAAACCCTTGGATTTTTCGTTATATAATTTGATAACTCCCGCTCTCGACGGTCCATTCGATATCGACAAAGAGAGAGCCCACTGTATTTAAAACAATTGTTATTGCTTTCTTTTCTGATTATCATTTCCATTCTTTCTTCTTGTTCACAAAAATTCAATACATAATTTTGTTGTAATATTTTTCAGGGTTCTATCATTTTTATACGTTAATCTTTATTCATTAGTTCATTTCCATACATATTCATTTGAAAGTGTTGCCACGGTTGGTTACTATTATTTAGTCATAACAAAACTATTGTTTCCTAATGTCTTCTCATCTTTACCTGCAACTTTGCCGAAGTATCAAGAAACATTTTTTGTAAATATTACTTCAAACAGCTATGAAGATTTATATGGACAAATTTATGATGCAAAATGGCTCTCTGAGATGAACGAGAATCGTTGGAAAAGTTAGAATGTAACAACAAGCCGGAAATTGTTTAATTATATTTGAAAATAATTTCGTTTAATATTAAGTGAATAAATAATATGTTGATAAACATATTATCTGCTCATCTGCTTTTAAATAATAATGTAGGAAAACAAGAATTAATCAAATACTGATTTCCAGAAACTTGTCAGTAATTGTTTCTTATTATTTTGCATTTAATTATTTCAGTTGTCTTAGAAGGAAATATTCATAATTTTTTTTTTTGAAGCACAAGAAAATAATGCCTTTTATAATCCGGTATACGGATTTGACTGCTTGAGAAACCAATTAAAAAAATAATAATAATATATTTAAAATTATTTAAGTTAGGAAATTTTGGGCTGAAAATTTATACCCGATATGGAATAATTTTTGCTGGTGGACTTTTCTAATTTGCGAAAGTGAGGAGAGGTCAAACATGACAAAGCAAACATCAAAACAAGTTCTCTAATTTCAAATTATATGCTGTAAAATCTATTCTCCCTAATCAGACTGTAGTCCTGATTTGATTCAGGTGGTGGTAATGACTTATATGGAGATGAAAGAAAATTTAAAAAATATTTTGATTTCTAAACATATTTTATATTTAACATTGACATTATCGTTATCATAATAAAATCCATCAATTATTTATTTCGAAAAACTTTAAAATTTTACTGAAAGTAGAAGTCTATTCAACTTTCCTGCAGTTTGCATCATATTCAGCATGTTTGATATCGATTAAAATTTTTTTAGATTTCTTTTTTACATTTAGAAGACCAGTATCGCAATTTTTTTCTCGGACCAACAAAAATCTTCAATACATAGATATTTTGAAAACTATGATTGCAAAACAACAGGGCAGGTGAGCAATTCTCTACCAAACCCGGAAATGGATTTTATTTGTATTTTTTGATTTGGCTCAAACTTTGTGGGGGCCTTCCCTATACCCAAATATGCTATTTTGTGTCATTGGTTCACCCATACAAGTCTCCATACAATTTTGGCAGCTGTCCATACAAAAATGGTACGTAAATATTCAAACAGCTGTAACTTTTGAGTGAATTTTTTGATCAATTTGGTGTCTTCGGCAAAGTTGTAGGTATTGTTGAGGACTTTTGAGAACAAAATAGGTACACGGAAAAAAAAATTTGAGGATTTTTTTATCAACTTTTTTTTCACTAAAACTCAATTTCCCAAAATACGTATTTTTTGATTTTCGAGATTTTTTTATATGTTTTAGGGGACAAAAATCCGCAACTTTTGAGCCATAGAGAAACATGGTCAAAAAATCTGCCGCCGAGTTATGAATTTTTGAAAAAATAGTGATTTTTGGAAAAAATCGAAGTTTCATGCAAAAACAAGTTTGACATTATTTTTTAATGCAAAATTGAATTTACAATCGAAAAGTACTTTACATATTTTTTGATAAAGGGCTCCGTTTTCTAGATATAGCCACCGAAAGTTTGATTTTAGCGAAATATTTGCAGTTTTTTAATTTTTAAAAATAGTGACCATGAGTGACCATTTCTAAAAATATATTTTTTGAAAAGTTCAGAAAATTTGCTATAAAATTGTCTAAGATACATTGAAGATTGGACCTCTGGTTGCTGAGATACAGCCGCTTTAAGAAAAAGAAACACGAAAATTGAAGTTTTCTAAGTCTCACCCAAACAGCCCACCATTTTCTAATGACGATATCTCAGCAATTAATGGTCCGATTTTCAATGTTAATACATGAAACAATCGTGAAATTTTCCGATCTCTTCGAAAAAAATATTTTGAAAATTTTAAAATCAAGACTAACATTTTAAAAGGGCCAAACATTAAATATTACGCCCATTTAAAATGCTAGTCTTGATTTAAAATTTTTCATAATATTTTTTTCGAAAAGATCGGAAAATTTCACGAATGTTTCATATATTAACATTGAAAATCGGACCATTGGTTGTTGAGATATCGTCATTAGAAAATGGTAGGCTGTTTGGGTGAGACTTAGAAAACTTCAATTTTCGTGTTTCATTTTCTTTAAGCCGCTGTATGTCAGCAACCAAAGGTCCAATCTTCAATGTTTCTTAGACAATTTTATAGCAAATTTTCTGAACTTTTCAAAAAATATATTTTTAGAAATGGTCACTCATGGTCACTATTTTTAAAAATTAAAAAACTGCAAATATTTCGCTAAAATCAAACTTTCGGTGGCTATATCTAGAAAACGGAGCCCTTTATCAAAAAATATGTAAAGTACTTTTCGATTGTAAATTCAATTTTGCATTAAAAAATAATGTCAAACTTGTTTTTGCATGAAACTTCGATTTTTTCCAAAAATCACTATTTTTTCAAAAATTCATAACTCGGCGGCAGATTTTTTGACCATGTTTCTCTATGGCTCAAAAGTTGCGGATTTTTGTCCCCTAAAACATATAAAAAAATCTCGAAAATCAAAAAATACGTATTTTGGGAAATTGAGTTTTAGTGAAAAAAAAGTTGATAAAAAAATCCTCAAATTTTTTTTTCCGTGTACCTATTTTTTTCTCGAAAGTCCTCAACAATACCTACAACTTTGCCGAAGACACCAAATTGATCAGAAAATTCACTCAAAAGTTACAGCTGTTTGAATATTTACATACCATTTTTGTATGGACAGCTGCCAAAATTGTATGGAGACTTGTATGGGTGAACCAATGACACAAAATAGCATATTTGGTCATAGGGAAGGCCCCCACAAAGTTTGAGTCAAATCAAAAAATACAAAAAATAAAAATGGTCGAAATCGGCTGATTTCGTAGAGAGTTGCTCAGGTATAAAATGCATTTTAAACACTTTTTTCATTCAAATGTCGAGGGACATACAATTAAAAAAAAAAATGCGAAGGCCTTATTAATTTTTCAGCAAGATCAAAAAGTTACAAACTGTTCATTCTGGTCAGGCTGTTGATGTTTACATTGGGAACGAGCAGGATGCACTGATCATTTACAGTTCAAAGTAATCTCAAAATTCCTTTGTTCAATTCTTCTGTCCATAAAACACAGATAATTGTCATTATTCAATAAGTATTGTACGCAAATAGCTTCTAAAGAGAACTAAATTGCCTAAGTATGATAAGGACTATTAGGGTAAAATGGGCTATTTCAAACAATTCCAAAATATAAATATTTAATTCACTTGGTATTAATTACAAAGTAATTAATCTATCACCATACTTTGAAAATTGTTCGAAAAACAATTCAAATTATATGAGATATTTTGAAAAGGGGGCATGGGGTAAAATAGGAAGTTTCAAATAATTCCAAAACAGTGTCTTTCAGTTCTCATGGTCATTTTGTACAAATAACAGTGATTAGTTTATGAAAATTATACGCAAAACACTTATAAATAAATTTAATTAGGGAAAATTGGAAAAAATGGCCCATGGGGTAAAACGGGTTATTATGAAAGATCCTAAATAAGAATTATTTGGTTCTTCTGCCGATTTTGCACACATAGTAGAAATAATTTTACGAAATTCCTACGCTAAATGCTATAAAAAGGAGTAAAACTACCTAAATTCGCCAAAAAGGGCCCATAGGGCAAAATGGGTCACTCCAAATGGTTTGACAATGTCACCATTCGATTCTCCTGCTAATTTTACGTCAAAATATGTATATAGATATCCTATAAATGTTAATATGGTTAACTTGTAGATTGAAAATCAAGAAAATTCCAATTTTTAGGACAAATGGGGCAAAATGGACCCTTTCCCGTCATTTCCGGTGGGTTTGCTATGCGGCAATCGATTTCTGAGATTTTTTTACATAAGAAAAACTATTTTTCAGAAGAAAAAAACAGCGGCTTCAATTTAATGGGATTAGAGGTGGGTTTCCGCCCACTGTGCAATGGTTACTAGTATCCCGGCTAGCGCCGCGGGGAGGCCAGGGTATCGGAGTTACTGGACAAGAGGCTAATGGACCACTTGGTGGGTCTATTTTATTCCTGCGGTACTCGAAGTACCTATGGTACGCCATGTCCAGTCGTTCGCCAATGTATAGACCGGCTGTACATTTTTACGTTTTATATTAAGTTTTTAAAGAAAAACATTGACCCTTGAAATCCACAAATTCGGAACACTTTTTTCTTACGATGTAAACAATTTTTTTTTTCTCTCCAGGAGTACATATTGTTTACAAAATAATGATTTCAAACTCTGAAACCAATAAAACTCATGCTTAGTAATGTTTTAAGAATGGTCTGAATTTTTGTTGTGAAAATGTTAGTTAAATTCAGGTGTTCCACAATTGTGGGAAGCACAATAACATCCCACAATCATGGAACAGGCAATTTGGAGGCAGTATTTGCTGCTCTGGATAGAATAATCTAGAAATGCGGGTTTTTGTTGAAAAAGTACTACTTTTACTAGTGGAATAGCAAGATAATGTACAAATAAAGGTCCTAAAAATAGCAGGGTCGACAGAAAAGTTGCATTTGGCATCCTATTGACAAATTACCACAAAAGTGTTCCGAATTTGTGGGTGTTCCGAATATGTGGGATGACTGTATCAAAATTCAAATATTTCTAAATTTTATAAATTGAAAACTCGAAAAATTACTAAGAAATAATAATTTAAAATGAAACATGTTGAAACTGAATTTGAGCTTTACATTTCAAAAGGGAACATTACTTTTGTAAGCAAGAGTGTATACACTCTATCCCTTTCACTAAAATGACAGGTGTGAGAGGGATACACTCTTGTTTACAAAAGTTATGTGCCCTAATGAAATGGAAGTCACGAATTTTGGCAAGCGTCGTGATCAAAATTCAGTTAAATTTCAAATGTCAAACAAAGCCATGCGTTGTTGCATGGCAACCATGGCCTACTTGGCCTACATCGAGCAACTGTCACTCTCCGAACTTGAGCAATCGTCCAAGAGTGATTAATCGCGCGTAGACGACAAAGATCCCCCAGGCAGGCAGTGTCAACGCCTACTTATTGACAGCTGCTGCACCATAAATAACGACACAAAATGTGTCCTCCAATTGAAACAATCACATTTTTGTGTTGCTGTAATTATGGCGTTCCAAACACCTTCGGACTTGATTGGTCGCGCGCAATAAATATTAATCGCTTCGTTTTTCGCCTTCTTTTCTCATTTTCAGATGGCAAAGGCTGCACCAAACAGCAGGGCCCCGGCAACCTGTACATCGAGGAGCACCAGGGGGGAGGAGCAGCCCCGCCCGGGAACAATGGCCCGTCGGCCGGAAGTGCAACCACGCTGACGACGGCCGGCCGAATGTACTAAACGCAATGAGGAAGAGTCAGCTTACTTTTTTGAGGTTATTTGACGTGTCAAATCGCCTTCGCTCTCTGTTGTCAATTCAGTGCGTAGAAATTGTAGGGTTTTAAGAAGAGGGGTCTTTTTCAACTGTACAAATCATGCTTCCTGGGAGGGAAATTTCGATATATTCTGTTTTTTATCTAGTTTTTAGCAAACTGAACAAAAGTATTGCATCAACTACCTGTCGAAGTCAGTCGAATCACATTTTAAGCACCAGTTTGTAGACTTATTCAAGATGTAGCAGCCTTCTAGGAAGTGCCTTGCTTAGTAACTACTCACGAATAAACCATGACAGAAAGAAATGAATATATTTTACCCTTTAGAAGAGTAGAACCGCACTAACTTTTCAAGCCTTAAGTGTAAATATAACCTTGAAGTTAATCTAGTAGGCAGGGAGAAAGTTTGAGACTCTTCTTGAAAAGAAGAGCTTGTCAAATGTCAACGTAGTGGAACGTCCAAAACTTACGTAGCGATCATCTAAAAAAATAAAAATAAATCACCGGAAAATTTCCTAAAATTAGAAAGTAAACCTGCAGCGCCAAATTCCAGCGTGAGTCAATTACAAATCGTGTAGGAATTCGAACAACACTGTTTCGATTGTGGACGGTAAAGGGCACGCGTCCAAAACGCATCGCTTGCAAAACGAAAAATAAAACTTCAACCTCAAGCCAGCTTTCTGCGCCGCTTTGTATAACTGTTGTTTACTTCTTTTTTTTCAACTTCACCGAAAACCCTTTTGCGCTGACGTCAGCGCGATTGGTCGCCATAATGGCGACCGTTTGACAGCTCCTCCGACGCTATAATTTTCTCACGGCTTGCTTCGATTTTCGTGGAAGAAAAATCGTTCCGATTTTCACGGCAACCAACTAGAAGGTAAACAAACGGTTGCTTTGATCAAGTTTTGAACACTTTTTTTCTTCAAATTATAGCTCACCGAACGATAAAAAAAGGCGGGTAAGTAAAAAAAGAAGGATAAAAAATCCCAACTGACTTTCTGATGTCTCGCAGAGATGTAAACATTTCGCGGCAGATTAAGCTGCCCTGATGTTCGACCGGCTTAACTTGTTCCAGAACATGTGTGTGCGCGCGCCCGCTTCACTGAAAGATTTGTGTTATTATTTTTCCCCCTTTTCCAGTGCCATTAACCAAACCTCAGATGTGTTTGAGCGTTGCAGCTGTTTCGAATTTCCAGCTTCAAAAAGCGCGTTGCGTAATGTACGGTGACACCCCGCTCGCAAATCTGCTGCGCCAAATAGGATTTTTATTGCAACAATCAAAGTGTCGAGCTCACCTGTTGCAAATTCAACAAAACTAAATTGCGTTTGCCTTTTGTGGAGAAATCGCGAAAACGTGCCCCCACGCGGAACTTCCCGTCATCACCACTCGGACAGGTAAGAAGCTGCGAAATTAGCACTTCAATTGGACGTGCACCGGCGAGTAATTAAAGTTTGACGATTGATTTTGGTTTTATGGCAGGCGATTCAAGTTGGCAACACGGGTTGCGAATTTTTGTTAAGCGTCATCCCAGCTGGCTGCCATGAAAGCGACAATTTCGTTTTATTTTGTCGCTAATTCGAACGTATTCGAATCAAAAAGCACTCAAACGTCAATACTGAGTTGTCAAAATAATGTTTCCATTTCGATCCTTTTGTTCGCCGATTTTCGAACACGTGGTTTCGGGGTTTTGACAGCTGTTAGTCGTTCCAATTTTTGGATTCGCTAATTCGAATGCAGTTCCATTAACGAATCCGCTCTGTACTTTACAAATCAAAATATTCGATTATAAACGTCAAATTGACAGTTCAAACGAAGTGTTTAAATCTGTCAACATTGCGCTGTTCTAATTGGGTGCACTGCCCATTTTTGCATAAATGTAATGGGACAAGTAAGTTATTTTCACCTGTCAAAATGCATATGCGTTCTTTTCAAATGATGCTCCAGAACTGTCACCAGAGCAAGTGGGATAAACTGATTGTTTACATAAAACGTTACGCTTTTTTGTCTTGTAATCTGAAGTGAATAAAAGTTATTTTTTCTTCTACGTTTTGACTGAAAATTCAATATTACATCGAAAAATGAAGTTGAATCAATATTTAAACTCATTGAAAAAATCAGTACAGATTCAAAAAATTATAACTCAGTCAAAGATTTTATGCACATTCTGGAATTTTTTTAAAAGTTGGCATTTTATGTCCCCTAAAACATCTAAAATTCTTTGTGTAAATATGGGTATTCGGCGCCGTCGCTTCGTGCCATACTTTCATACACTTAGGAGTCCAGGGCGGCGAAGTCCTTGTAGATAAAAGGAAGACACTAGTGGTTGGTACTAGCAATGGTGGCCGACAGCTATAAAGTGAACTTCGCTAAAACATATCAGAAAATAGAAAAAAATAAATAAAAAAAGTGTTTTTTGCAAATCAAGTTTTAGTGACAAAAAGTGAAATAAAAAATCACCATAAAAATTTTGCCATTTATATTTTTTTCCAGTGTAGTCCTTATTCATACCTACACCCACTGAGAATTTTGGCTCGAGCCTCGACTCGATTCAGGCTCGATCTCGAGCCAGATCGACTCGAGGCTCGAGCCAAAATTCTCAGTGGGCAACTTTGCCCAAGACACCGAATCGATCCAAAAAAATAGGGTATTTTAACCATTAGTGGACCCCCTAGTAGAGCCGAAGCACATTTTTCACAAATTTTCAATATTTTAAGCACTTTTTCATAACCCTTTGTACAAAACATTGAAAACTGAAGTCTTTTGAACAATTTTGACTATTTGTTTCATCAGTTTATTTGTTTTTGAGCAGAAAAATAGCCATTGGAAAAAAGTGCTTTTCCTTTTATGGACCCCCTTTTCCTATAGTGGACCCGGGTCCATAATCCGATTATGGACCCGGGTCCACTATAGGCAAACTGTTATTTTTAAACCAATATCTAATCAATAATCTAAAGGTCTAATGATAGATATAATGAATAAAAGATGGATTCTGCTCACTTTTTATCATAAACAAATATGTTTTGTTAACAAATTTGGCTTCAAACAACAACAAAACCAAACAGACATTTAAACACATTTATTTCCGAAAAAGATCAGAGAAAACGTTTCAAACCCCACTGTAAACATAAAATAATTTGAAAAAAGTAATTTTGATGCACATTTTTTCATATTAATTACATAAATGGTTGACCAAAACTAAACAATAGATTTGTTTACAGTTGCTGATAAAACCACGCAAGTTTATTTAAAAAAAATGTTTTGTTCTTGATTTATTATTATAAAATATCATTTCAAACTGCAACTATGATGCTTAAGTTAAGTATAATTGACTATAGTTTTGATTAATTATAATTTTTTACGGCTTCGGCATTTTTGGTACTTTTAACATGAAACAGCTATATTTATCATCATAATTGAAAAATATATGCGTTTAGGTTGATAACAACAAGCATTTATTGTATGTTTAAGAGAAACTTTTGCTTGAATACACAGTTTTCTTCATTTTTGAAGGTTTAATTAACAGGGGTCCACTTTTGGAAAAGTTTGGATTTCGTTGTCCTATATTGGACCCCCCTAATTTTTGCTCGAAAATGAGCAGTTCTTCGCTTTATTTTAGTAAAGTTTCTTAAACTTACATTATTTCGACTTGCTGAAGTTAATCAGTCAAAAAATGATTGGATAGATAATTCAATCATAAAATATAAATGCAGTTTTGTTGTGAAAATGCTAGTGGCCATGGCTGATTTCAGATGTCGAACTCAAAACACTTATTTTGGTGAAAAGGACAGTTGAATATCAGTCAACATTGGTTTTAATGATGCTGAACATGCCAAATAAAAGATTTGTAGACAATTAGACGCTTGAAATTGTGATTTTATTGAATTTTTCATCAAAAACCCTTCAGAGGGTCCACTATAGCAAAGGGGTCCACTATCTGAAAAGTTGGCATTTTATGTCATATCAGAAAATAAAAAAAAAGGTTTTTTTTGGCAAATCAAGTTTTAGTGACAAAAAGTAAAATTAAAAATCACCAAACAAAATTTTACCGTTAATCATTTTTTTTAATGTAGTCCTTATTCATACCTACAACTTTGCCGAAGACACCAAATCGATAAAAAAAATCCTTCAAAAGATACAGATTTTTGAATTTTCATATATCATTTTTGTATGGACAGCTGCCAAATTTGTATGGAAAATTATATGGACAATATAATGATGCAAAATGGCTTCTTTGGGCATACCGAAGGCACCAAAATAGTTTCAGCCGGATTAAAAAATATAAAAAAAAATCGAATAACCGAAAGCTCCGAGAATTGATCACCTGCCAAAAACGGTGAATATTTCATCATTACATGAGGAGTTAAAAGCACGCAAGAAAGAAAAATAAGAAAAAACTTTTTTTAATTAAAGCGTTGTTTTTTAGTTATGCCAAAAATTATTAAAAATTAGTTTTTTTTATACTTGGACACTAAAAAAGTCCTTAATAATAAAAATATTTTGACAAAAATAAAAAAAATCTAATTGTCAGCCTATTTTTCTTTATTTATCAAATGGCAATATCTCTTATCTTATAAACTTATTTTTTTTAATTTCTTTTTTTTATATGTCAAGATGGAAATCGGCTAATTTCATAAAGTAATAGTTTTATATATTTTGATAAATCTTAAACTTTCAACAGTTCTTTTTATTTTGACAGCTGTTAAAAAATGCAAGTATTGGTAAAAGTCCCAAAACCAAAACCAGATTCGTGTTATAATTTTAATAAAATTAATTTATGTTTTTTCTTTAACAGATTTATGATACAATTTAAAATGAATCTTGATATCTCATCAATGAACTGTCATTTTGGTGTAATTTTTTTTATAAAAAGTGTTTTATTTATTTTTTCAAAAGTTTCTTAAATAGCTGAGAAAATTCTCTATAGTTTTAATGTTTGGACTTTGAATATCGGACCAATAAAGGCCGAGATATAGCATTGCAAAGAATTGCATATAACTCAAATGCAATTTTCTTAGTTTTTCTGAACAAATTTTCGGTTGTACCGGTTATACCCTAAAACACCCCGAAAATACCTTGATCAAATAAAAAAACGGTTTTGGAAATTTAACTTTTTGTTAAAAAAAATTATTTTAGATTTACCTATTTTTTTTTAAATTGTTCTTTACAACTTTGCTGAAGACACTAAATCGATCAGAAAATCGATTCCCGAGAAAAAAATCTAATATTTGCATAGTTATACTTTTTTTTACGGACAGCTGACAAAATTGCATGGACGAACCAATGACGCAAAATGTCGTCTTTGGTCATAGGAAAGCCCCGCAAAAGGTTTTATCCCGATCTGAAAATGGAAAATGAAATGGAATCCTGTTTTCTAAGTCGAATTTGATGACAGAATAACTTAATAGTCAGGACCCGGTGCCTGCGATTCCCGTTACAGTTTATATGGAATTCCAATAAGAATGTAACAGAAAAATCAGGCATCGGGTCCAGGCTGTTAATTGAGACCTAAAATTAAGCTTAAATTTATGTTATTATTGTTCACAACGATAAACCTTATTTTTCTGAGTACAATGACTCTTTGAACGCCACAAAGGATTTAAAATAGATTTTTAATTCAATTTTTAAAAATTAACTCCAAGGCCCTTCTACTAGACAGCTCTTTCCAAGGAGACCATAGTTAATCCATCGAAGAAATGTTGTCCTGTTAATTTTTTTTGCATTAAAATGAAAAAAAAAATTGATCAGGAATGGCTTTTAATCGTGTTTTTTTTTCGTTGTACAAAAAAATTGACATAGAGCTTTACACCCAGAACTGGGCATCGGCATACGAGAGGATAAAGAGCACGATTCGGTAGTAAAATGGTACTGTGTGCGGACGGAGAGGATAAATACCGAAATTACCGAGAGTACTTTACTCATGGTTCATTTTCCAAAAAAGTTCATCTATCAAAAAAAAAAGTACCGATACCGAGACTCGAACCCAAGACCTTCGACATATTGAACCGTGCCTTTGCCGTATGGGCCACCATGGTTCGGTGACTAAGTGGCGGTCGTTTGTCCATATAAGCCACTCATAGGATGAACTGTTCCAATGAACGAATGAACACGCGAGAGGACTATACTCTCGAAATATATCACTTTCCTCACGTTTCTTTTCGTGAGGACTATCCCCTCGTTCTTTAGCTTTGGGTGAGTACCCAATTCAATCAAAATTGTAGTGTATTTATTCAGCACCTAGAAACAATATTTTACAGAAATCGACAGTATTTTCAAAATTTGAAGGTTTCCAAAAACTGTTACTGTTGAGGCCAAATTCCCCGACTTCGATTCTGCAGGTGGACTGTATGGATTGTTCTTACCGTCTTTCGTCGGGGTGTGATTAAAACACTTGGAAATTCACTTTACTACAAAAACTTTTATTACGATCGTATTTACAGCAAACTTGACTTCTCACGATCACGTCTCAAACGGGAGTGAAATTCTTTTGAATTATAATATCTCCATTTTTTTTATTAGCCCAGAAATTTGAGAAGGTGTTTGATTATCATCAAGAAACATCTAAAAGCTGTTACGAATTGCTTACTCAGTGAATGTTTTTATCATTATTTATGTCATATTGACAGTTTTATTGGAGCGCTCAATTGTCTGTGCAACACTGTTTATAAAAATTGTTTTTTTTTTAAATTTTAAGGTTATGTCAAGACAAAATAAAGGATATTATTCATTAAAAAAATTAAAATAAAATAAAAAAGTGCATGAAAACTTCTCAAAAAATATCAAACCACAAGTTGATGACACCTCCCGAAAAGTTCACGGCCTACTACATCTCAACCCATTACGCGCAGCTGCCACGTAAACAAACGGCAGATGCAACGTTTTTACTAGCTCTCTTGAGGCAACCGTCCATCTCGGGTTAAATTTGTACTAATTTGGCCTACGCGCTAGTAGCGATACTGCCTAAACTGTATCTATACTATACTTTTATGTAACGTCATGATTCGAATTCCCGGACGCTTCGAAACCCGGACACTTCAACTTGTTTTATCAATTATTTGGATATAAGTTCGCATTATGAATGTCAAAACTGTGTTATTTGATGAATTCTAACATCAACTTTCATTTAAAGTTTGTTTAAACGCTGTAGTTAATGCCAAAACAATAAAATAAAATAAAATTATAAGTTTACCAAAAATGCGAAACATTTCAACGGAAATATTTCATAGGCGTCCGAAGCACCGGGAAGGCAAAGCAGAAATTTATGTTTTTGATTTCCTTAAATTCTAGCAAATTTTTATATAAACTATCGATTGTTTTGATGTTAATAGCTTATTTGTGACCTAAAGAATGCCATTCACTAACATTTCAGTCCAAATTTGTGAGATTCATAAATAAAATCTAGTGTCCGGAATTCGAAGCAAAAGTGTCCGGATTTCGAATCAGCTTTTAACAGTGTCCGGGATTCGAAGCACAACAAGTAATTTTAATTTTCAAATTCTGATGAAAAATTGTTAGAAAAGACATATTTTGCATGCATTCTCTTAAAACTGACTGTTTATACTAAATCCTGATGATATTTCTACATTTCCAACTCATTACATGATTTTTTGCCAGCTATAACAAAAATAATATGGTACTAAGTGTCCGGATTTCGAATCATGACGTTACTGTTGACGAAGAGTATGATGGATTGCTGCTCCTAAAACTCGTGCACGGGTTGAAAAACGCGTCAGAAAAAGGCAAACACGAGCAGCTCTATTTTGGGAGTTGGAGAAAAAAGGAGGAGATTAAATCTGCACGCACACGTGCGACGGGTTGTTTTTAAAAGCACAGTGAAAAATTGAGTTCAATCGATTTAAGCTCAAATAGGGTAGTTTCTTGTCAGAGTGTAGCTTCGTTTGCATTTGACAGTTACGCTACCTTTATGATTGTTGACATTGAATTGCCTTGGTTCAAGAAGAATCAACGAAGAGGTAACATTATGATTTTTTTTTATTTTAACAATAATTTTAATTTTCACAGTGCCAATATGTGAAAATCTTCCTTTTTCCCCCTCTCAACTCCAAAGCGAATGCATCAGTTGCAGTTTGTGATGCGCACCATTTCTCAACTCTCGCTCGCGGGCAGCATCTGGATCGGGAGTTTAGAAGAAAAGCAAGACGAGTGCAAGGAAGAAACCTCTGGAAAGATCAGGAACCAACTGCCAAGGAGGATGCATTTCAACGCGCACGTGTTGCTTGTTTCTATTCGTTGCGCACCACATGTGTGTTTTTGAAATTTAGGAAGGATCAACGGGGAAAAAGGAGGACGCACCCGAAAATAGCGGCCTGGGCACGAGGGCTCGATTGTTATTCGGGTGAAATTTGAGTAATTTTTTCTAGGATGAGATTTCCTAAAGATGATGCAGGCTGCAAGATTTTATGTCATATGAGGAAGAGGAGGAAGATAACTTCCTGTAGGATTTTAAACGAGGGACAATTTTTGGATGTTGCGTTGCAAAAGGCAGGTGCGGTGGACCTTCCAGGAAAAACCCGAACTTTGTGTTGTGGAAGTGTCAATATTTGCGTTTTGTAAAGAATAAGGTTTGCGGTTTTGGGATTGCAGTAAATGAACAAAAACAATGCTCGAGCTGTCGTTCTCGGAATTTAAATATGCGCTTCTGAATTGTGAGAATACTTAGGATTTCTCCACAAAATCACGGTATCTTTGGTGATATTTTATCAAGCAGTAAATTGGCTTATAATTGTGGGGAAAAGTCGTCAAACAGGTCCGGTGTGCACGGCTGAAAATTTGAGAGTACTTTCTCTAGGATATCCTTGTTAACGGGATTTCTGATCAATTCGGTAGATTCGACAAATTGTAGACACAGTTCAGACTCGTCTTCTTTTTTTATTGTTGAGCTTCGGTATGACCCCTTAACGATTCTAAAGTGATTACGATTTTTTTAATCCAAGATGGCGGCCAATATGGCGGGGACAAAATATTGTAGAAAATGAATTTTGTTATTTAATAGGCAATCAATTATTCAAACATAACAAACATGGGTCGAATTTGATGTCAAAAACAAAAAAAAATGAAAAAGAAACGAAAACATTTTTTTTGTTCCTGATTCGATTATCCGAAGACTTATGCAAACCTTTGGATATTCTAACTTCGGATTATCGAAACTTTGGTCAATCGAGTCTGGACTGCATTGAGAAAAAATCAGAAAAAAATCTAAATTAAATCTACGCAATAATGCCATCTTTAAGCTATAAGATGGTAAATTAATATGCCAGAGTTTCCAAACGTTGAATATCAAATCGATTTTGTAACTAATATTTAAGCTTAGTGATTTTTCACACTCAAAAATTGCAAATTTCACGGGGACCCTAATTTCAAAACACCAAATTTCACGGACATTTCGCAAAACTTGAAAAATATTGAAAAAAATCTGAAAATCTTATGTTAACTTACAGAAACTACTTTTTATGCTTTTTATATAACATTTTTCAATTAACTATTCAATCTTAGCAAAAAATAAAACTTTGAAATTTACTGAGCTGCTTTTTTTAAATGTTCGACTAATATATCAAAATAGTTTTCGTTGATTTGCTACTATTATAGCTTCTTACATTTTATTGAATTTTATATCTTAGTCATATTTAACAAAACAATCTAACAATTGAAATAACTTTTTTTTGCGACATTTTGCCCAGTAAAACTATTTTTATCTCACTTACCGAAAACTTAACTTAAAATCGATAGGCAAAAATAATTTTATTTGTAACGAAATCTTCAAAATTACATTGAAAATCAGAACAGAAAACGAAAAAAATATGTTTTTTAACTTTCACGGAAACCATCTGAAATGTTCTTGAAAGGGGATTTTAATGATAAAATATACTATTTATTCAGTCTTGAATAAACTAAGCTTTATATGTTTTGATTTCTTATGAGAATATTATCTTTCAAATTTCAAATCAAATAAAAAATAAATTGTTATTTCGGAGAATGAAAATATTGCTAAATTCAGTTTCTTTCCTAAGAAACATTGATTAACTATTATTTAGAGTATTTTCTCAATATTTTTCTTTGCTCTGATGGAACTCGATTTTTCAATCTTTTTTTTTGCTTCTCCCGTTATATCATTGACCGAAGAAAAAGGAAAAGACGACTATTTTCACTGAATGTTGCTTTTAAATGAATGTTTGCTTTAAATTGATTTCTTAAAATAAATCAAAACAATAAAACAAATCTGACAATCTTCAAAAAAAAAATCACAATATACTTGATCAGTCAATTTTAACAAGTTTGGTTGAAAAAGACACAATTTAAAAAAAAACTCGAAAATATATATATTTTTTAACAGATTTTTGTTAACATCATTGAAATATTCGCAGCATTCACTTCTCAGTAAATGTCGCATCAATTTCATGTTAATGTATGTTTTGCTAACAATTCTTCAAATGGTTCATATCACGCTTTTAAATTGAAAACAAATAAAATTTACTTAAAAAATTATTTTGCTGTTATTTTAAAGAATTGATTTGAGAAAATTGATAAATGATATAGGATTTCATGGAAATCTTAAAATTTCACGAATTTCACGCAGTCCGTGAAATCTTGAAAATTCACTTACCCTACTAATTTTATAGGTGTATAAAAAAATCTTTAATAAAAAATCAATCAAAAATAGCTTTATAATTTTCACGGCTTAAATCGAATTTTTCGACAATTTCACGGTACTTCTAAGCCTGTTTGAAATAAAGGTAATTAAGTTTATTTTCTTTTGAGTTATTGCCACCTGCTCGGGAAGTGATTTATAATTTTTAAATCCAAGATGGCGGCCAAAATAACGGTAATGAAAAATTGAGAAAATGCATTTTGTAATTTTCAAGACAATCAACAATTCAAATTTGACTAAAATGAGATCGCAGAATTCGAGTTTGATTTTTAAAGTTAGAAAATAAAATAATACTAAATAAATATTTATAAATATTAGCCATAATTGAAAATAGTCTCAGAAGATGTACAAAAGGTTAGATCATTGTAATAGCATGAATGTATTAAAAATTAGACCGTCCCTTTTAACAAGAGATTTTAGAATAAAAATTGAGCGAAAAATTATGCTGAAAATTAGGTTCTAAAATCGAGTCCGATTTTATTTCACTCTACAGCTTATTTTTATTATCACAATGATAGTTTTAACGACCATAAAAGGTTTAAATTTGATTTTTTAATCAATTTTGACAAATATTTAATAACCTTTCCTTTACAGAAAGTATCTTGTTTCACAGCTCGTTCTTTGGGGTCATTTGTTCGATTTCTGATCATGTTTTTTCGTGCTTTTGACAGCTGTCAGGCGTTCCAATTTCCAATCGAGTTAACGAATCCGCTCTGTAATAACTATGTTAAAACCTTGCCACGACATTGTAAAATGTGTTCAAATCTCCCGCCAAAACACCGGCAATAACTTTGTTAGATTTCACCCCATTTCAATTTTTCGTGTATCAGCATGTTATCCTTTCTTATCTTCACCGGCTCTCACCCAAGGCTGGTGAGCACGTGAGTGACCAACGTGAGCACTTACCTAGAAATGCAGTGAGAGTGTATCGAAATGTCATCAGATGCTTGCTTATGTTTACAAACATTGCAATTTCACTCCCAAACAATCGTGAACGTGAAAGTGTTCTAAAAATGTCTCATAAATGCATAAACCACTCTACCAACTGAGCTATCGAAGAAACCCCTAAAATATCAGTAATTTTTACACATTAAGCATAAGATACTTTTATGATATTTTCTATTTCTTAATTCAAACCCTTGTATATTTAAAATTACACCAACTATTTCCTAATTATAAAACATTTTTTCAAAAAATCCCCTCACCCTACCAAAAACACCCCATCCCCCTTCCTCTCGACTTGTCCCACGAGCTTCCTGCGAGACCGTCCCACAATCTCCCACACTCTCCTCGACTCCACAAACTCTCGGAACCCCCAGCGTCATCGTCCGCCACTCCCGGTCCTCCTGCATCGCAAACTTCAGCGCCTCCTCTTCGTCCAGCTTCCATCCGTTCAGTTCCTCCAGCCGGAGCTGGTCACACGCCCGGAACAGCGCTGCCATCACGGGGTTCGCCATTTTAAACCCGATCAGGCGCAACCGGCGCAGGTTGGTCATCTTTCCGAAGGTGGCGTCGGTTACGTTTGCCAGGTCCAGAGTGCCTAGCTCTAAGGTTTGAAGGAATTTTAGACTTCCGGCGGGGATGAAAATTTCGTCCCAACTGGTGAAGGTGCATCTGTCCATCTCCAAACTGTTCAGGTTGGGACACGCTTTTAAGTATTGTTGAAGACTGTTCCGGGTTGGTCGCATGTAGCCCAGGTATAAATGTTTGAGGTTGGGACTCTGGCAACCGCCGAAATTGACCTCAGAGTAGTTGTTGATTAGGCTTAGATGCTCCAGGTTGGGCATGGCGTTGATAAATGTGGCATGTTTTGAACAATCCGGTTTGAACCTTGATGAAAGATGCTTCAAGTTGGGGAGAGAGCGCCCGATTTCAGTGAGAGCCTGCAAAATATGACATTTGTAAGTGTTCACCTTGGTTATTGTTTACCTTGAAATCAAGGTTGCCAAATTAAAGGTAAGCACCTGTCAACTTACCGAATTAGACAAGCAACTTTGCGCCGTCACAAGCTTCTCGATCAAAGGTTGAGTACGGCAAAATTGCACCAGCTCCTCTTCCGGTTCCTCAACCCAGTTGTAGACCAACCGCTTTAACTTCAGCTCCTTGAAGGTAGACAATTCCGCGAGAAAGTTTTTCGTGGTGTACAGCTCGAGGCTTTCCAGCGTTTTTTCAACAGTTTGCACAAACTGAATCACACACCGTGCGTCATGGTTGGGATTTTCCGCTCGCATGAAGAGGTAAAAGTCCTTCAAATTTGGACACATTGGTCCAAATAGGCGCAAAATTTTTGTTTCACAGATGGAATTCAGGTACAGTTTCTCCAGCTTATTCAGCGTGAAGTTTGGCGGCTCGTCCGCGAGTTTGGTCAGTTTCACGCAGAACAGTTTGAGTCGTTTCAGGTTTGGAGTTGATCGCAGCATTTCCAGCAACGTTGGTAGTGAAGTTTCAGAAAATTGTATTTTTAGGTGGGTCAGATTTAAGGCGAATGATGACCACCAAGTTGGTATTCCAACGATTTTTACACTCTCAAAGCAGACTTTCGTGGCTGCAGCTGGTAGATGTTTTGGCGTGTACTTTTTAGTGATGGTGATGTTTTGGGGAAATTTTAAAATGAGTTTTCCCATGAGTTTTGAGTCACTGATTACAACATCTCGCCAGTGGCGACAAACTAGACGAATTCTTAACAACTGAGCAGCTGGAAGATACTCGAAGATTGTTTCCAAAATCTCTGGAGGTAAATCGTTGATGGTTTGTTCCATTATTATGCCTGAATGATAATTTAAAACTTTCAATCAAACTAAAACCTCATGAAAATGTAGTAAAAACCACCAAAATTTATTCCGCATCTGATAAATGATGACTAACACTCACGATCTTTCAGAGAACACAAAAATTCCAACTTGCCTGCATCCGAGTAGACAGTAAACTGCGAGACACTTTAATTATCTAATGGTTGATGAGCGATTTTTTGATAAACTATAACAAAAATCACAAGTTTCACTTTACCGTGTAGAAAACAGCATGTTTACACGCTCACTCTCTCACTCGCAGAGAGTGAGTGCGTGAGCGACTTCACTCACCACGCAGTGCAGTGAGAGCGAACCGGCATGTCAGCGGTTGCTTTGTTTTTGTTTACAAACATTGCCGCTGCAGTACCAGACCGTTCAGTTTCGTGAAAAGTGCTCCAAAAAGGTGTGATAAATGCTTATCGAATGAACAACACTCGTTCTACCAACTGAGCTATCGAAGAATAACAAAGTAAACAACCCACAGCACACCCACACCATGGAATCGGTCCAGCTAATCTGCCGCGGCCCCTGCGGCAAGCCGTTTCACGCCCTCTGCGACGAATGCTTCCTCGGGTCCCTCACGCAGAAAACGCTCCAGTCCCTGACCCGGCGGATCGATTCCATCGACGAAACGCTGCGCAATCTGTCCACGCTGCTCGTGCCGCTGCTTGCCATGACCGCCCAGCAGCGCGAGCTGCACCTGCCGACGGAACTTTGGGAGCAGATCTTCCAGCACCTGGGCGGCCGCCAGTTGGCACGGGTCCGCGCGACCTGTCGCCGCTGGCGGGACGTCGTGGACGGGTGTCCCCGGCTGGCGGGGAAGTTTGTGGTGAAGCTTCCGCCGGATACGCTCGTGGACGAGCACTACGAGCCGGGTCACGTTATGGGGAGTGCTGCGAGGGTGGCGCTGGAGAAGGTGGAGATTGTCGGGGTTGGGTTCTGGTGGAGGTCGTTGGGCGAGCGACTGACGTCGCTGAGTCTGAACAATTGCAAGCTGTCGCTGCCGATTCTGCTGGGGATGCTGAAGTTTACGCCGAACTTGAAGAGTTTGGAGCTGAGGACGAAGTTTTGCTTTGCGACTGCGGTGGGGGATGCTTCCGATGGCGTTAAGTTGACCAAGTTGGAGGAACTTACGCTGCTTAGTGCGAAGAACGTAACGCTGTTTGGTCCGCTTTGTCCTCGGTTGAAGCGGTTCCGGATTCTGGCGAATTTGCAGCGAGGGGATGATGATCGGAACGTGGCCCAGTTCCTGCAGGCGGTTCAGCATACGGTGGAGGATGTTGACGTCTATCTTACGGCTGACCTGTTGAGATACGTCACTGAGATTGAGCAGCTTCAGTTGAAGCGGATCAGCTTCCGGTGCATATCCAGGTTGGAGGAGCTTCCACTTGTAAGCTTTTGTCAAGCTCAATGGTCTATTGAAGATCTGGGAATCGAACGCTTTGGGACGACGAATGCCGTAAGTTCGTAATTATTCAATCTTGAAACCCCCGATATTAACCTCTTTCACCTTCTAGACCCTCTGCCTCATCGGAACCAGCCTGCCCAAGCTGTCCCGCATCACTGTCCGCATCACCGACGACGGAACCGTCCTACCATCCTTCGTCAACACGATGCCCCGACTCAAACACCTCAAAATCAACGGCAACTCCAAACTCTTCATGACCTTCGGAACGCTCCAAAGCCCGCACCTCACCCAACTCCACCTGCACGACGTTCGCCTCGCCCAGAACGGCCTGAAACCCTACCTGCGCAAATGCCCGACGATCCGCGCCATCATCCTCGAGTACTGCACCTTCGACAACTGGTCCGAGGTGTTCGGTCCGCTCGAGCAACTTCCCACCCTGCGTCACCTGGAGCTGGTGGGAATCGTGGTGAAGAACAACATCGGAGGTCCCACGGCCGGATGCTTCGCCGGGTTGAGGAGCCTGAAGCTGTCCTACCTGGCCGGTGGGGACATGAGTCACCGGATGCTGGCGGCACTGCTGGGGCAGTGTGGCCAGCTGGAGGAGGTGCACCTGACGGACCGCGTGGACGATGAGATGGTGCGGATTGTGGGCGGATCGGTGCGGGCGCTGAGGAGACTTACGATGGATCGGTGCGTTTGTTTGACGGATGCCTCGGTGGAGCACGTCGTGAAGAGCTGCGCGAAGCTGGAGCAGCTGGTGGTGCGGGACTGTATGCGGATCACGAGGAGTGGATTGAGTGTGCTGAAGAGAAGGTTTCCGACGGTTCTCGGCGTGAATGACTAGAATATGGTTAGATTTAGCTGAGTTTGAGGAACTCAACAAAATTGTAAATAGATGGTACTTGAAGAATTTAAAACCAATTGTAAATAAAAAAAACAAAAATAATCAATTTTTCAATAGAAAAAAAAATATGAAGTCAAATTTACAGGAACATTATAAAGAACCATTTCACAGAGATCAAACGTGTTGTTGCTTGGTTAAAAACTTTGTGAAAGCATAAAAAGAAAAAAAGCTTTTTTTAATGAATTTATCAATAGCAAACTTAGTTTTCATCAGATTAACATTTTCAAAATTCTAAATTAAAGCTCTAAAGTTCTAAATCTTGAAATTTGAAATTCTATAACATTTAAATTCTAAAATCCTTACACTATAATGTTCTATTGATCTTAAAATCTAAAATTCTAAAAAAATACAAAAACTACAAAAAATACAAAAATAACAAAAGTTACAAAAATTATAAAAAATACAAAAATTATAAAAACTGCAAAAAATATTAAAATTACAAAAATTATAAAAATTACAAAATTTAAAAAATTACAAAAATTACAAAAATTACAAAAAATACAAAAATTACAAAAATTACAAAAATTACAAAAAATTACAAAAATTACAAAAATTACAAAAATTACAAAAATTACAAAAATTACAAAAATTACAAAAATTACAAAAATTACAAAAATTACAAAAATTACAAAAATTACAAAATTTACAAAAAATACAAAAATTGCACAAATTACAAAAATTACAAAAATTACAAAAATTACAAAAATTACAAAAATTACAAAAATTACAAAAATTACAAAAATTACAAAAATTACAAAAATTACAAAAATTACAAAAATTACAAAAATTACAAAAATTACAAAAATTACAAAAATTACAAAAATTACAAAAATTACAAAAATTACAAAAATTACAAAAATTACAAAAATTACAAAAATTACAAAAATTACAAAAATTACAAAAATTACAAAAATTACAAAAATTACAAAAATTACAAAAATTACAAAAATTACAAAAATTACAAAAATTACAAAAATTACAAAAATTACAAAAATTACAAAAATTATAAAAATTATAAAAATTATAAAAATTATAAAAATTATAAAAATTATAAAAATTATAAAAATTAAAAAAATTATAAAAAAATTACAAAAATTACAAAAATTTAAAAAAAATACAAAAAATTACAAAAATTACAAAAATTACAAAAATTACAAAAATTACAAAAATTACAAAAATTACAAAAATTACAAAAATTACAAAAATTACAAAAATTACAAAAATTACAAAAATTACAAAAATTACAAAAATTACAAAAGTTACAAAAATTACAAAAATTACAAAAATTGTCAAAATTGTCAAAATTGTAAAAAAATAAAAAAAATACAAGAATTACAAAAATTACTAAATTACAAAAAATAAAAAAATTACAAAAAAATACAAAAACTACCAAATTTACAAAAAATGCTCAATTTGCCTCATTAGTTGTGTTCAAGTATTTCAAGTTGAACAGAATGTTGCATACAAGTTATCAAGTTGTTTTGAAAGCTTTCTTTATTCATTCATTCGCAACGAAAAAGTTTGGCTGAAATGTTTCGTGTGAAAGCAACTCAAATAAGGGGAAATCTAACAATTATTGTAAATCCTCAGTTTTCCTTTTGAAATATTTCCATTACTAAATATAGAGGGAAATCTACCTGTTCGACCCACATTTCCTCCCCCGTGGGAGGTTAATGGAAAGTTTGTTTCCCAGATTAAATTACGACTCAACTCCGATTAGAGAACAATTTTGAATACATAAATTACCCCTTTCTCACTTCTGCCATAAATAAGCAGAGCAAAAAGGCACGCCCACCTCCTACACTCTGGAGAATGTCGGAATTTTTCCCATACGATTGACCTTTTTTTTGGTGAGCGGTGGAAACTTTTGCGGTGCCGGGAATTCTTGTCGGGGCCAAATAAATTGCTCCCATGGGAAGGGCGGAAAGCTGGAAATTGAGAACCTCAGTTTGAAGTTCTCTTGACCACGTGAAATTCAAGTGGAATTGCAAAAAAGAATTTAATTTTTATAGAAAAGTCAAAAGTTCTCTCTAGACGTGTATTGTTTTGACAGTTACACTGCGAGCTAAAAGTACTCGATTTAACAACTTTTGAAACACCATTTTAAAACTCTCTCCATTCTGCATGAACAAAAAAGCGGCAATTAAACTTAAAACAACCCGATTTGAATGCAAAACGGGTACGAAAATTAGCTTGTTATCTTGTTTTAACCACCTCACCCGCCCAAACAGTCATCCTCCCAAAACCATTAAAACAATACCCTCGAGCGTCCCCTCCCCTGTCCCACCAGCAATCCTCGAAATAAAAATTAACCAGATTGCCAGATAACATCCCGGCCACGACAAACGAAGAGTCCCACACCACCTGCCCTTTTTCCAAGGTTTTTATTAGTAATTACATTTCCCACCCTTTGTTTACCGACCTTGCTGCTTGGCTGTCAAACGCGCCCGAAGCCACCTTGGATTGTCGCCAGATTTCGCGTCTCATTCCACGTGATTTTTTCATTCGTTAAAATCGCGCAGAAAGTTACGTGAGACTTTGTTCCAGAAATTAAAACATCCAAAAGACAAAACGCAACCAAATGACAAGCGCGTTCCCACCCTCCACCAAGGTTCGCTCTTTTAAGGAGCACCGATAATAGACTCGGCTTTTTCTTTCTCTCGAAAAGGGGGGAAAATCCTCATCCGGCGCACAGAAAAAAGGTCGAACTGGTTTAATTGACTTGTTACAACTGTCGTAACGACAAATGCGCGAAAATCTTTCCCGTTTTCCGGCAAAAGGTAAGGGGGTATCGAATTAAAATAACAAGACGAAAGCAATAAAATCTCAAACTGCACGAAGGGCAGAGGATAATAATGGCATTTTTTGCTGCCGCTGGCAGCAGCAGCGCCATCTCCAGCGCATTTTCCAAAACTAGTCGTGCGAAGGGAAAAACTGCAGATTAGCGAAATAAATTTTAAACTCAACGATGTCGAGCTGGTTGTGAGTTTTTATACGCCCCTGCTCCGGAATTCGGGCGAAAGATTCGGCCCGGATGGAAGCAGTGTAAAAACCCGGAAGAAGATAAATATTTAAATTGTTTTAAAAATGAAAGGCACGTTGTCTCCGGGATTTGGTGACTTTTTTTTGTGCGCATTTGAGTTTGAGTTTGGAAGAGATTTGTGTGTTGAACGAAGAAGGCGGGGATTTTCTGTTGTAGAGGTTGTGATTTGCCTGTAATTAGATTCTGTCTTTTTAATTGGATGAGAGTACTATAACAAATTTTGTATGAAAAGAAGTTTATAACAAATTTGGTAAATTTTATTAACTAAATGTTACTAGTTTCAATTAAACGTGTATGATTGACAGCTGATCAGGACCCCGGTGATGGCCTGATATAAGCTAGCCAGGGGGTAGCGAAGAAGCCGCCATCTTGGAAGTTCAGATAACAAACACTCAAAATCAGTATTATTCATATTACTTTGGTAACACGAAGTGTGTTATCCTGGTTAAACTCAAAAGTCCCATGCAAATGTGTAAAACCAAACTGAAAAATGTGTAATGCCGATTCAGAGTGTACGGGCGCTACTTTGATCGACCAAAAGAAAAAAGCAAAAAAAAGTAAACAGAAAAATCACTTTTTTCGATATGAATTTTCAGCCAATATTGGGATGGAATCTCCAAGGATATGATAGAATTTGGCATCAGCAACACAATTCACCTGTTTTTTCAGGTATTTATCGTTTGAATTGCGGGAAATTTTAAAATCAAAAACCCAAACAATGATTTGTTATGGGCTACCATTTGACAGCTAGTGCTTTTGTTGTGGGCTCTCATTTGACAACCGTGCTAATGTCGACTGTTGTCAGTTTGCTTCAGGCATGCCAGATTTTGAAGATTTTCGGGCACATCACAAAAACGCAAATGAGTTTAACTTGATGGCAAAATAATATTTTACAAATCTGTTTTTGCCAAAAGAAGCAAAAACTTGTTATCTTTTTCGTGAGTAATTCATTTAATTAAAAATCATCGAATAACATGGCAAAACAATACGTTTGAGCATTGAGCCTGTGCTCGAAAATCTTCAAATGTGGCATCCCTGGTTTGCTTTGGTCGGAATAGGGTTGCCATCCCCCCGAAGCTAGCAAACAACATTGGCAATATGGCGTCGTTTGTTTACCAACATGAGATTGTTTGTGGACGAACCAAAAAATCCTTTTTTTTATTTCCTTTAATCTTTGTGTACTAATTTTAAAGTCATAATATTGATCCTTGCACTGTAACTTGGATTTGGCCCGCACTTTTCTCTCGCACTTTTGACAACAAAATTTCCAAAAACTAGGCAACCAGCAGTTGCTTATTTACATTTTTAGTCGCAGTTTCCACCAAACTGGACATTCGCACTTTAAAATTGCGACTGACAGGTGAGTAACATCGGCTCGCTTTGATAATTTTTTGAGGAAATCAAAATATTCCAAGCCAGCTTGACAATTCGCAATAGTGCGATCGATAGCAATAAATTAGTGCGAAGTCCAAGTTAGTGAGAATTGCGCAATACACAATAAACAAAATTTAGTTAAATTCTAGAAAAGAAAAAAATATATTTTTTTTTCAATTTAAAACATTTTCATCGCGATTCTAAGCAAGATTACGCAACAAATCATCATGCCTTTAGTTTATCTTTAGTTTTTAAACCGGTTTGCTTTAGATTGTTGTTTAAATTATGAAGTTTAGCAGAAATTAAGATAAGTTGCAAAATTTCCAACTTCAGCCATGTGCAACCATTTCCATTACACCCGTGCGGGAAACCGATAATGGGCAATGTTGCCACACATAATAAATCATTTTTGTAAATTTGGATTGTTTTAAATGAAATTTTGAATTCTCAGTGAATTTCAATCAAATCTGACAGATGTTCCATTTACTCGTTTCTGAGTAGGTTTGACAAAAACTGAGTGATTTTGAGTGGGGCCAAACATTCAATATTACGCCCATTAGAAATGATAGTCTTGATTTCAAATTTTTCAAAATATTTTTTCGAAAAGATCATAAAATGTCACAAATGTTTAATTTTTTCTTTTATTCGCTGTATTTCAGCAACCAGAAATCCAATCTACAATGTCTTTTAGGTAATTTTATTGTAAATTTTCTAAATTTTTCGCATAAAATATTTTTAGGAATGGACTTTCATGGACAATACTTTAAAAAAAAACTAGAATTTTCAAGTTAAAATTTAACTAGATATAGGGGAGCAGTTCTCTACGGAATCGGTCTTTTTTCTTTAATTTTAATTTTTGTATTTTTTAATCCGGCTGAAACATTTTTGGTGCCTTCGCTATGCCCAAAGAAGCCAATTTGCATCATTAGTTTGTCCATATAATTTTCCATACAAATTTGGCAGCTGTTCATACAAAAATGATATGTGAAAATTCAAAAATCTGTATCTTTTGAAGGAATTTTTTGATCGAGTTGGTGTCTTCGGCAAAGTTGTAGGTATGGATATAGACTACACTGAAAAAAAAAAATGCTACACGGTAAAAAAAATTTTGGTGATTTTTTATTTAACTTTTTGTCACTAAAACTTGATTTGCAAAAAAACACTATTTTTATTTTTTTTTTTTGATATGTTTTAGAGGACATAAAATGCCAACTTTTCAGAAATTTCCAGAATGGGCAAAAAATCTTTGACCGCGTTATGAATTTTTGAATCAATACTGATTATTTTTAAAAAAATCGAAATATCGGTCGCAAAAATTTTTCAACTTCATTTTTCGATGTAAATTCGAATTTGCAATCAAAAAGTACTTTAGTGAAATTTTGATAAAGTGCACCGTTTTCAAGTTATAGCCATTTTTAGGTAACTTTTTTGAAAATAGTCGCAGTTTTTCATTTTTTAAAATTAGTGCACATGTTTGCCCACTTTCGAAAAAAATATTTTTGAAAAGCTGAGAAAATTCTCTATATTTTGCTTTTTGAACTTTGTTGATACGACCCTTAGTTGCTGAGATATTGCCATGCAAAGGTTTAAAAACAGGAAAAATTATGTTTTTTAAGTCTCACCCAAACAACCCACCATCTTCTAATGTCGATATCTCAGCAACTATAGGTCCGATTTACAATGTTAAAACATGAAACATTCGTGAAATTTTCCAATCTTTTCGAAAAAAATATTTTCAAGAATTTAAAATCAAGACTAACATTTCAAATGGGCGTAATATTGAATGTTTGGCCAGTTTAAAATGTTAGTCTTGATTTTAAATTTTTGAAAATATTTTTTTCGAAAAGATCGGAAAATTTCACGAATGTTTTATGTTTTAACATTGTTAATCGGACCTAAAGTTGCTGAGATATCGACATTAGAAAATGGTGGGTTGTTTGGGTGAGACTTAGAAAACATCAATTTTCCTGTTTTTTAGCCTTTGCATAGCAATATCTCAGCAACTATGGGTCGCATCAACAAAGTTCAATAAAGCAAAATATAGAGAATTTTCTCAGCTTTTCAAAAATATTTTTTTCAAAGGTGGGCAAACATGGGCACTAATTTTAAAAAATGAAAAACTGCGACAATTTTCAAAAAAGTTACCTAAAAATGGCTATAACTTGAAAACGGTGCACTTTATCAAAAATTCACTAAAGTACTTTTTGATTGCAAATTCGATTTTACATCGAAAAATGAAGTTGAAAAATTTTTGCGACCGATATTTCGATTTTTTGAAAAAATCAGTATTGATTCAAAAAATCATAACTCGGTCAAAGATATTTTGCCCATTCTGGAAATTTCTGAAAAGTTGGCATTTTATGTCCTCTAAAACATATCAAAAAATAAAAAAAAATAAAAATTGTGTTTTTTTTTGCAAATCAAGTTTTAGTGACAAAAAGTTAAATAAAAAATCACCAAATTTTTTTTTTACCATGTATCATTTTTTTTCAGTGTGGTCCATATCCATACCTACAACTTTGTCGAAGACACCAACTCGATCAAAAAATTCCTTCAAAAGATACAGATTTTTGAATTTTCACATATCATTTTTGTATGGACAGCTGCCAAATTTGTATGGAAAATTATATGGACAAACTAATGATGCAAATTGGCTTCTTTGGGCATACCGAAGGCACCAAAAAAGTTTCAGCCGGATTAAAAAATACAAAAAAAATCGTATGACCGAAAACTCAGAGAATTGCTCAGGGGAAATATACCCTTTCTAAGCAAACTTACCAGTAACAGCACTGCCTCAAGTAAGCACGCAAATTTATGCCATTTACTGGCCATAAAGATCAAATTTAATGCACTTTTGATCATAATTTCTATTTTGCAAGACCATTTCTCATCATTATGTTGGTACACACATCCACACGCGAATGAGAGATTAACCGACGGATTAACTGCTTAACGAAAGTCGCCATCAATATCTTTTCACTTGCGCTAACGTTTTCAAAGCGCTTAAGATATGAAATTGCTTCCAACTACCGGCAACATGTTCTTTTGAACATTAGTTAGTCACTCACTTAAAAAATAATCCCGAAACATGTAAATAATTAGCAAGCGCCATCAAAAAAACAAACGCGCCAAGTCTTTTGACGTTTGACTTTTGACGACCCATTCCAATCGAAGGCTGAAGAAAACCGAGCGAGAAGCGAAGGCAAATAAAGAACAAAGGGTGGCCACCAACACCACCAGCAGCGCAGCCAGTGATGCCAGGAAACTCTTTCTCTATAAATGCTACTTTTCGTGAGTGTTCGCTTAAAATTTCATCAATTTTGGCAGCACTAAGCAGACCCAAAAGAACGCTGGAAGAAAAAAAGAACTAAGCTGAAAATAGGAAAATGGGCGTGGCCCAATGCATTCTCGTCTGATTAGAATACATTTGGGAAATATTTTTTTTTTAATGCTTGTAAAAGGAATAGAATAACTTTTAGTAAAAGTGAAAATAAACAGAAATGTTCACAAAAAGTTGCTCTACTCGTTGGTGTACTTGGTATTAGTGAATTTCAAGCAACACTCCAGATTATCCAGCATCATTCAAACACGACCGCTTATAAGGCTTAAAATGGGTAATCTGAAAAACCGTGCCCTAATCTATTTTCGATTGCAAATTAGAATTTTCATTAAAAACTGATGTGAAAAAAGAAGAATTAGAAGAATTAAAAAAACAGGTTCTTGGCAAATTGAATTATTACCAAAAAAAATGAATTTAAAAAAACGGAAATTTCTTTTCACCGTGCAATTTTATTTTCTGAATATTCCTCATCAATGCCTACAACTTTGCCGCAGACACCAAATTGATCAGACAATTCCTTGAAAAATGACAGATTTTTCGAATGTAAGACTTTCTAGTCAGAAATTTACCAAAACATTCATGAGTCGTGTGGTGTTCGTCGGGGGGATCGGTGTGTGACGTCGCGCGCGAGAATCCGCGAGAAAGTGGTGGAAGATTCTGGAACCATTGAAAAGAAGTTCGCGTCAAGGCCTTGGAAGTTGGGCCATTAGTCGTGTGGTGTTCGTCGGGGGGATCGGTGTGTGACGTCGCGCGCGAGAATCCGCGAGAAAGTGGTGGAAGATTCTGGAACCATTGAAAAGAAGTTCGCGTCGAGGCCTTGGAAGTTGGGCCATTAGTCGTGTGGTGTTCGTCGGGGGGATCGGTGTGTGACGTCGCGCGCGAGAATCCGCGAGAAAGTGGTGGAAGATTCTGGAACCATTGAAAAGAAGTTCGCGTCAAGGCCTTGGAAGTTGGGCCATTAGTCGTGTGGTGTTCGTCGGGGGGATCGGTGTGTGACGTCGCGCGCGAGAATCCGCGAGAAAGTGGTGGAAGATTCTGGAACCATTGAAAAGAAGTTCGCGTCGAGGCCTTGGAAGTTGGGCCATTAGTCGTGTGGTGTTCGTCGGGGGGATCGGTGTGTGACGTCGCGCGCGAGAATCTGCGAGAAAGTGGTGGAAGATTCTGGAATCATTGAAAAGTAGTTCGCGTCGAGGCCTTGGAAGTTGGGCCATTAGTCGTGTGGTGTTCGTCGGGGGGATCGGTGTGTGACGTCGCGCGCGAGAATCCGCGAGAAAGTGGTGGAAGATTCTGGAATCATTGAAAAGAAGTTCGCGTCGTGGCCTTGGAAGTTGGGCCATCAGTCGTGTGGTGTTCGTCGGGGGGATCGGTGTGTGACGTCGCGCGCGAGAATCTGCGAGAAAGTGGTGGAAGATTCTGGAATCATTGAAAAGAAGTTCGCGTCGAGGCCTTGGAAGTTGGGCCATCAGTCGTGTGGTGTTCGTCGGGGGGATCGGTGTGTGACGTCGCGCGCGAGAATCCGCGAGAAAGTGGTGGAAGATTCTGGAATCATTGAAAAGAAGTTCGGGTCAAGGCCTTGGAAGTTGGGCCATTAGTCGTGTGGTGTTCGTCGGGGGGATCGGTGTGTGACGTCGCGCGCGAGAATCCGCGAGAAAGTGGTGGAGATTTCTGGATTTCATTGAAAAAGGGATTCACGTCGTCGTGTGTATATTCACTTTCATTTAGTTTTGGAAGCCCTTCCCATAGCATCGTTGCTCGGATGGCACGACGGCGGTAGAAGTGAAAAATCGCGATTGAGGAATTGATAAGTCCTTCTCATAGCGTCGTAGCTCGGAAGGCAACGATTATGTTTCCCTGATCTATTTAAAATTGCACGTCGCCGAATAAATCGATAAATACAATAACATTTAATTTTGAAAGTCCTTCCCATAGCATCGTTGCTCGGATGGCACGACGGCGGTAGATGTGAAAAATCGCGATTGAGGAATTGATAAGTCCTTCTCATAGCGTCGTAGCTCAGAAGGCAACGATTATGTTTCCCTGATATATTTAAAATTGTACGTCGCCGAATAAATCGATAAATACAATAACATTTAATTTTGAAAGTCCTTCCCATAGCATCGTTGCTCGGATGGCACGCCGGCGGTAAGATGTGAAAAGTCCTTCTTATAGCGTCGTAGCTCGGAAGGCAACGATTATGTTTCACTTTCTGGTCATATCATCTACCAAGATGAATCCTGACCTTCCCTTTCCTTCCCCTACTAACACAATTCCCCCACTTCCCGTGATGCTTGAAGGAGATGCTGTGGATTCAACGGTCTCATGCGGTGTCAACAGGTATAGAGCGACAAACTCTGTGTCTGATGAGTCTGCAACTTCAACTATCGGACTAACATTCCTACCTTTGTTGAACTGCATCTCCTTGGGGGGGCGCCGGTATTGACTTGAAGCAGAGATCTTCAGGGGTTATACAGTGAGGATGATTAGCTCCCACTAATCATCTGTTGGTTCATTGTGTAACTTCAGCTGATCCGTCAATAACGGAGTAGCAGCTCATTGGCAGTCAACCATGCTCATGCTCATGCTCATGCTCAGAAATTTACCAAAACATTCAACGTATGTTTACATTACAGCTGGACGTTTGTTTGCATCAGGTTTCCTATCTCTTTCTAGCAAAAGTTTTTTTGTCAGTCGACTTTTAGCTGTTTTTTTACTGACCGCTCGATATCTTCAGCCAACATATTTCGCAGGGCTGTGACAGCTCGAGCTCGATCATTGTTTGCATCAGGACACTGTGACGAGAAGTTCATGATTATTGGGTTAAATTATATTTTTTTCACTTGCAAAAAGTCATCTCAATTCAGTAGGAACTCACAAGGCGGTTGTCAAACGTCAAAAATGTAGGCAACTAGCAAACCATCCCAATCTGTAAACAAAAATCTCAAAAGAACAACTTTCAACTCACCCTTCATCACCAGTCAATTTTCGTACGCAAAACGCCTTCTCTGCATAACCAGCAGGCCATGACGCGCTAGAATATGGAAATTCTCCCCCCTGAAATTCCGTCCCGTCTTTGACCACATCACAACAACAAAAACCCTAACCTTAAAACCCAACCAGCCCACACAGGTCTAAGCTTCTTATAAACTCTTTCGCTCACTTTATTCACCGCCGAACCTCCCTCACATGTCCTTGCTGCCGAGTCAATTTACGCCCCCCGGAAGCCGGCATCTTTGCATCTTCCTGTCAACCGGCATCGTTTTCTTTGAGGTTAGGTCCGAACGCAAGATAAGTGGCGAGTTAATCTTTTCGGCAACTTTTCTGACAGCTCTGTTGTGTGATGAAGGAGACCGTGGTCAAGTGTCTTGTTGCGGATAATTGGCTTGACCATGTGCGGGTTTGCTCTTAAGGTGCGCTTTTCTTGGAGGAAAAGCACGCATCCGGAGATGGGGTTTGTTTGCGGGTTTAATTTTGCAGTTTTCCTGTTTGCTCACGAGGGGCGAACGTCGAGTTAAAATTTGAGCCGATTTCATCAGACGAGTCAATATTTATAAGACTTTGAAGATGCCAAGTGGAGCGGCTGTCACCCGGCGATCAATCCTTCTTGCAGAAAGGATTGTTGACAGTCTGCTGCAAGTTTTCGGGCCGATTGTCTTAATTTAATAATACATGATGGACTGCCCCCTTAATGGACACCGAAGAAGGGACTTGCGGTTTTCGGTGAAGAGGACCAACTTCAAGGAAAAACTTTTCATCCCACACGTCACAAAGTCGGGCGGCGGAAAACAAAAAGTTTCCTAATGAAAGATAAATAAATCCCCGCGCCTCAGCAGGCTAAAGAGTTTCGAGATAAGACGAGCGATCAAAGTTGGCCGTGTTGCCACATGTGTGACAGTTTCAACCGGCTTCGACTTGGGGTGGCGCCCCCCTGCGGTGAGCAAAAAACTGTCAAGAGTATAAATATAAATAAAAACCAGATAAAAAGTCAAATAAATATGATTTCTTTTGAGCGTTTTTCATGTGCGCGGTTTTGTGATTGCTGGTTCACAGTTTTGTTGAATTTATTTCTTGCAAGAAAGGGAAACATTCCAACGAGGGTTGCCTACTTTCCGAGGGGTCTAGGAAGGGTAGATCTTATCAGTGGCCGACGGAGCTTATAAATGGTTCTTGTGTTGCGGGGTGTAACTTTTTGTTTGGTGATGGCCGGGGTCCACATTAGGTTTTATGTGTTTCGCATTTTTCTGTAAAGGGAAGGTGACTTTTCCTGATTTTCCGGACACACGCGTGTCCGCATTGGCCACGGTGCGTGGAATTCAATTTTCCAATGTCAAGATGATAGAAAACAGGTAGGAATACTACGTTGAATCAGATTTCAGCTGTTCAAAACTACTAAAAATGTTTTGTTTTAGAAATTACTGAGTTTTAGTCACCGAATTTCAGTTTGACAGATTCCCTTCTTCTCATTGAAAATTAAACAGATTCCCACCTTCGTTCCCACCTTCTCTTTAGCAGTTTGATAGATTCCCACCTTCTCAATATTCTTGTTACAAATGTTCTCGTTTAAGTAACCGAGTGGTAGTTTGACAGATTTCCATCTGTTAGAGAAGGCTGTGTTCAAGTCATCGTGTAGCAGATTCCCACCTTTTTGTCAGAAATTGCCCTGTTCAGTGACTTTCTATTAGGTTTGACATCTTCCCACCTTCTCGCAACCACCTTGGTCAGTATCAACAATTCAATTTCACAACCAAAGAAGGGAGCCTCTGAAAGCCTCGCTCATAAATCATTGCCCAAAAGTGACAGATCCAGATAACGGACGGATCCAAGTAGCCTCGGTGACATTGTCCGCAAAAAAAATGAAAAATTCAACCGCAAATCGCAAGGCCTGCTCTGATGAATTCAGTTTGCTTTGATTTATGAAGTACAGCTCTCCACAGCGAGGGTGAAATTCCTATGAATATTTTCATTATTAAACACTGTCAATTGTCCTCCTCGAGAAATGACAAAATTTCAAGGGGATGACACTTTTTTTTTGTTGGTGCATTTCCCTGGAAAATCCCTCGGTGACACTCAATTACAATTAATCCCGGAAAAAAGGAAGCCAAAACCGCACCGCGATAAGAAATCAGAATTAAGGAGTCAGGGAAAGAGCGATAAAACAAGAAACAAAAAAACGAGAAAATTTCTCAAGAGGGTGTCGTTTATTTGCATATTGATTCGACACTTTCGGGCGATTTTGAGTGGGGTTTTCTTTTCTTTTAATTTCTACAACGAGGACATTGTGGTGAATTTTTAAGGTTGTTTGCCGTGCTGGTTTAATGGCTCATTGGCAATGGAAATCGGTCCCCCGGCGGGGGACGGTGATTAATCGGGCTGGAAAGCGATTAATAAATATTTAATTGCTGGGTGGAATAATTTAGGATAAACTCGTAGAAGTGAATTTGATTTTTTTATTTTTATTTTCTTAGGATTTAAATAAATTGTACTGGCAACAATCCTACCTTAAAGTGTGAAAATCTGGCAGCACTTATCAAATGTCAAACATACACGCTTGCTGGGAAATGACCATTTTGAATGTAATTTATGAATTCGCACATAAAAAATTAAATGAGAGCATGCGTAACCTGATTTTTGAATGATCCCACTTTGTTTACATCTACAAAATAGGAGGCTGTTCAAGCACAAGCATGACTTTTTTCTTTCAGGTAAATGAGCTGTTTTATAATCAGTGTCACCCCCTAGTAAATTATCAGTATTGTTCGTAGAGTTTGATAATGTTCTACCTACCAGAAAGCAGAAGTAGCCGTAACATTAGGTCTTTTCCCGTACTGCAGAATTCTGCAATTCTGCACAAAAACGGCAGCAAAGCGTTCCCGTACTTTTCTGCAACAAAAGTAACTTTTCTCTCAGGCAGAACTTCTGCAATGAGAAAGGTAGAAGTTGCAGCAAAACCATTCCCGTACTTTTTTGCAAGCTCTCTCTTCTCTTTCTTGTTGAAAAGTTACTGCAATTTGGTGTGATGGCTTACGTAAAATTTGCAAAATGGGTGAAATCAAGCATTTTATTATTTTTTGTAAGAATAAATGATTTTGGATTTTTTTTATGCTAACGATTTCAGGCTTAGTTCATTCATGTAAATGATAAAGCGATTTTTATAGCGTTAATATTTTTACCTGATAAAACTTAAGCCATAGTGTTACAGCACGGCTAGTACCCCAACAAAAAATGTACTTTAGAAACAAATAGTTTTTAAAAACTTTTTAAAGACACATTTCTTTTATTTATTTGGGATTTTTTTTATCATAAATTGATTTTGAAGATACTCAATATGTGTGTTAAAAACATAGGTAAATTTAATTGGCAAATCATAAATTATACCTTTAACGGTGCTACCAATTTGTATATGAACCAAATTAACCAAAATGTCGAAATTTAAATTCTGACACTCTGAAACTCTAAAATTCTCCATTTTTTAAATTTTTTTAATTCTTAAATTCTTAAATTCCTAAATTCTTTAATTATTCAATTCTTAATTTCTTCGCCATCTTGAATCATAAAAAATACACATTTTTTGGAGTCATATTTTAGGTTAGAAACACAAATTTAGACGATTTATAGATTGGAAATGTTGACTGTTTCTATTTTATTTATATTTTTATTTTAAAATTTTTGATTGACATAATTTTTTAATATTACTTATTTTTGAAGTTATAATTTCTTAAATTTCTTTTTTTTTTAATTTATCTATAGCTTTTGAATTTTTGATGTTCTGCACTCATAAATATTCAATCTTTTGTTTTTTACTTCGATTTTTTTCGACCTTTTTAAAATTTTAAAAATTAGGATTTTTTGAAATTTTAATCATTTTGAAATATTTAGTTTTAATTATTTGAATTTATAAACTTTGAATTTGTGATTTTTTATTTTTCTGAATTATTTGCATTTTTAAAATTCTTAAATATCTGATTTATGTTTTTAAAAGTTTCTCAATTTGAAAATATTAGTTTTTTATATTGTTGATTATGGATTTCTTAATTTCCAGATTTCTTAATTTATGTTTTTTATGTGTTTTAAAATTGAGTTTGTGATAATTTTTTTTTTTAATTTGCCAATTTCGCTGCGTCACCGTTGTTCTCTCATGTGACATCCAGTCATAATTTATTTATGTTATCCTGAATAATCTTTCAAACATTCTGCTATTAAAACATGTATTTTTGGTCCATTCTATATTAAACCTTTGTTTGTCTTTTTTTAAATTATATTTATTAAACGTACCTGCCACTCTCATTTGTAAAATTGTTTACCTAATGTAAAAGTTTTGAGTTGTTTCTAATGTATAATTTCTACCTAAACATAATTAATTTCTAGTTACTTAATAAATAATACATCCTTGATTTTTTTTAAATAAAATGTTGTGCTGCATAAAGAAATAATTTTCCTTTTCTAGAGGCAAACTTGTTACAATTACTTTTTTGGCAACCATTTTTTAAATATTTTGAAATAATTAAAAAACTTTAATACCCAATTTGAGTAAATCCACTCAACTGTGTACAATATTGCAGAAAAAGTACTGGAACGCGCTACCCAGGCAAAAGTTTTGCCGCTTCTCTCCTTGCAGAACTTCTGCAACAGTGAGAGATGAAGAGAGCGAGCTGAAAAGTACGGGAACGTGCTGCAAAAAAGTGACTTATGCTGGCAGCAGAATTCTGCAGAAGCTGCAGAAATTCTGCAATTCTGCAAGTACGGGAATAGACCTATTATCTCCAGTCCTACTTCTTCTGTTGTCGAAGATCATTCGTGAGTCACTCTCAGACTAATCAGCGATTATCGCTCGTTTGTTTACGCTCAAAACTTCCAGTTGTTGACGCGATAGCCTAACGTTCGATCGCATTATGCCGCCAAACAGTTTCAAGTGAGCGCTCCAAGTGTCAACATCTCCACCATCATGCAGCAGCAACCTTCACCGTCCCCGTGGGAACAGCTTCCGGCGGAACTGATCGCGGAAATCTTCTCCTACCTCAGCCCCGTCCAGCTGGAGCGGGTTCGACTCACGTGTCGCCGCTGGAACCACGTGGTTTGCGACACCCCGGCGCTGATGGCGCAGTTCGAGCTTCGTTTTGACAGCCAGTCGGCGCCGTTTAACGCCGATCATCACGAGCAATCCAAGATGGCGGCCAACGTGACGGGGCGGTACAGCGTGGCGCACGTGCAGTTGGGATTAGGCGGTCCGCTTTGGGGTAAAATTGGTGAAACTATTCAGAGGCTCACGGTGGTTATTAATAATAAGGTCAATCCACTTATCGAACTGTTGCGGATGACACCTAATTTGAAGAGTCTTTCGTTGGATAATTGTAAGCTCGATCTGAGTAAAGATTATGATTCAGCTGGTCCGGTTGACTTCAAACTTGAGCATTTGAGTGAACTCAACTTTCACGGTGAATTTGTCGACCTGTTTTGCCAGATATGCCCCAATCTTAAAGCTTTGAACTACCAATATGCGTCTTCGCAACCACCTGAAACAGATATCATGCCACTGATTCGAACAACTCAAGCTACTTTGCAAAAACTGACGCTTGATGACGATTACATGAGTTCCGATGAGGTTTGGAATATCTGCCCGCTGGACCGACTCCACCTTAAGGAACTTTCGTTGGCCTTCGATTGGGAAGATCCGTGGACGGAAATGGAACGCTTTGTGGCACTGATCAGCAAGCAACCGGCGCTGGAGCTGCTGCGGTTGGAACCAGTCGTTACGGGTGACAATGATATAAAGCGTGACTTTGATTTACAGGTAAGAAGTGTCGATATCGATACACTCAAACCCCGAAGGTTTGACACCAACTGTTGTCAAACGATCGGGGTCACTTTTGACACCCCTTTTACACTGAGTCCACACACACTACCAAACGTTTGTTTTGATAGTGTGCGTGAGCGCCGTGTAAAAAGTGACAATTCGTCACCAAGGCTGTATATCATAAGTACTGTGATCTTGCTTTGCATTAGTGTGAGTTCATGACTCCGTGCCACTAAAACCAAAACAATAACAAACGAACAATGAACCGTGCCAGGAAAACCAAACATAAACAATGTCAGCGTCAGTGGAGTGAGAGATTCAGCGATAACGATTTTGACAACCGCACTACTACACACTCAATCGCGAGTACCTTAGGTAGAAAGCCAGGGTTCGTCAAAGAGACGAGTTGTTCCTTTTAATTCCGCTATATATTTTCAATATCTTGACAGATTCGTACTTCGAGAACAGATCACTGATGAAGTCTGCAAGTAGTAGACGTATCTGTCAAGATATTGAAAATATATAGCGGAATTAAAAGGAACAACTCGTCTCTTTGTATTCAGAGTAATGCATTCTGCTAAAACGCTCAACCAAACCACAATGGTTCGTCACTTTTTAGTTTGAATTTGACCAACCAACGGGGTACAAACTAAAAAAGTGTCAAACGAAAAAGTGACCAACCACCGGGGGTTGAGTGAATTGGACGATGCACGAAGTGATTTGTTTACCTTTTTTGGTACCCTCCGCAAACGTCAAACCATACCAAATTGCTGCCGGATCTTTTTCCGGGAGAGATCCGGAAAAAGATCCGACACCAATTTGTATTGATTTGACGTTCTCTAAGGGTGCCGCAAAATTTGGCTATGTTCTGCTTGCAAAAGTCAATGTCAACTTTTCGGCACCCTCAGCAAACGTCAAATCAATACAAATTGCGGCCGGATCTTTTTCCGGATCTCTCCCGGAAAATATCCGGTAGCAATTGTACAATAGTTTGACGTTTGCGGAGCGTACCAAAAAAAGGTAAACAAATCACTTCGTGCATCAGCCAATACCTTGAGTTGAGGCAGTTCAACATCGATCAACAATATGGTAACGCCCCCGTAGAAAAAAAAGACAGTTCTCGACCTGACGACACACCCTACACGCACGTTCAAATATTCGATTTCGTACACGCACGTTCAAATCCACTCAATTTCAGTCAAAACCGAACCTACTCAGAAATGAGCAAAGGGGGCATCTGTCATATTTGAGTGAATTCCACCGAGATCTGGGTGAATATCACTCAGTTTTCGTGGAATTCTGAGTGAAATTCACTCAAATCTGACAGATGCCCCCTTTACTCATTTCTGAGTAGGTTCGGTTTTGACGAAAACTGAGTGATTTTGAACGTGTGTGTACGAAATCGGGTAACCAAAAACAACCAACCAAGAGAGCCTGGAGCTTATTAGAGAACGGCCATCTCAAAACAAAAGTACCAATCGAAGCTCGAGAACTGTCAAACGAAGGTACCAATCGAGCAGAAGAAATTTCAGTTTGCCTTCAATCGATGGGAAGTATTGTAATTTGGGTGATTTATATTTTATTCGAAAAAGTGCAAAACACAAATTGAAAACAAAACAATTTAAATTTTCTTTTTCAATTTAAATTTTGATTTGATTCGTAAACTCATTATGTCGTTGCGTGTTAATGCCGCTCAAAAATGGTCAGTTTCGGGCGCTAATAACTTCGTGAGATTTTTTTTGAAATTTTTGCAGAATGCTGATTTTAGATTTACACCAACCATAAAATATGTTTAAACTCAGTTTGTTTTGGTTTAATTGACTGATCAAAAGAGAATCTGAAAAGAGTTACGCAGGTGCTTTGACAATTGCAGTGCTGCAAGCTATTTCGACTGATGTGCGTGTAGTGGTGCCAGTTTCAGTATTTTTAGATGTCCGTTCTCTAATAAGATCCAGGCTGTGATGAGTTACTTAGAAAACTACGTAAATTACGGCCGTCTTCTACAATCAACTTAGAATTTTGCTGGGCTGATATACATTGCTATGCAGTTGTTTGTTTACCTTTGATATGGAAACGTCAACTTATCGTAGTTTTTAAAATTTTCCAATCCATACGACAAACTTTCAAATTTGATTACTTTTCCATTGTAGAAGATAAGATTCATTTCCATTGATTCAAGCTCCTAAGATAAGTGAAATTGTCTAATTTTGGTGATTGTGGATAGCCCATTAGCCGATTTAGTCGGAATGCGTCAGGAGTAAGATTTTTAATCGCCCCACGAATAGACCGATTAAATTGGTTTGAGTCAGATTTTCATTTATTCGCAGACTAAATCGGTAAAAAATCGGTTGTTTTTGTAACCGATTCTGTCAGATTTCGTCGGCCGATTTCAACAACCGATTTTTGACCAGACACTTACACGCACGTTCAAAACCACTCAGTTTTGTCGAGACCGAACCTACTCAGAAATGAGTAAAGGGGCCATCTTTCAGATTTGAGTGAATTTCACTCAGAATTTAAAGAAAACTGACTGATCTTCACCCAGATCTGAGTGAAATTCACCCAAATCTGACAGATGGCCCCTTTACTCATTTCTGAGTAGGATTCGTTGGCCAACGAGTCGGCCAAATCAAATTGTTTGCGTTACGTAATAAAAGAACGCTCCCTTAATATCTCTTTTTATGTGTTTTTCATTGCAGATATGGTCTGAAATCAAAGCAAAACTTCCAAAGCTCAAATCTCTGTATCTAACCATCGACGTGTCTAACAGAGCTAAATTACCGACGTTTTTGAGTGGCATGCAGCAGTTGGAATGCCTGGGGATTGAAATGAACCAATCTCTCAAAAATGATCTGCATTTGGGCGCCATCAGTAACACTAACCTCACTAGTTTATATTTGAAAACGGTTAAGCTTAATCCCGATGATCTGTCCGTATTCTTCGCCGAGACACCCAACATTCGTCATTTGGGTATAGACTTAGTGTCAAACGATATCCTGCGCTCAATATCATGTCTAAAACAGCTCGAAAGACTGGAGATTGGTAATTGTAAGGTATCTCAACCTGATTACGTGATAAGCTCTGTGAAAACCTTAATTTGTTCGCCCTCCTCAACAACCTCACTAAAAACCGTCGTGACCGTATTTCCCAACACTCAACATTTGACAGTCACCGGTCATCTGACAGACGACGACGTCCTGATTCTGGTTCGGGAGCTGAAACAGCTTAAAACGCTTAACCTGCCGAAGCGTTCCGCCATGACGGCGGATGTGCTCGATCACATCATCGAGCACGGACACTCCCTGGAGCGGCTGCAGATTCAGCTGGACAGGAGTGACATTCTGCCGGAGCAACTGGCTCAATTAAGCCGAACGATCCGGGTTCGGTTGTATGATATACCCTTTGAAATTCCCTATCCTGATATGAGTGACTTCGATTCCGCCAAAATCGATGAACTCGTGAGCATGTTGAATAAAGCGTTCAGTATTTGAAAATTATTTGACTGTTTGTCTTCTTCTAAAAAATAAAAAAAACTTGGAATAAAAAGGGGTTTGTTTTCATTGCATTCCGAAAAAACCTAACCATCAAATGTTGTAAGCCCAGTGAAAAAACTACGGCGCAAGCCGATTTTAGCTCATGGCGTGTAATTTCTTGTTAGCGTGTCGAGACTGTGACAGCGCTTTGTTTACATTCGACACGCTAATGTGAATACACCCTACTCAATGTATAAGGCTTTCTAGTCAGAACTTTACCAACACATTCTAAGTATGTTTACATGGCAGCTGCGGGTTTGTTTGCATCAGATTTGCTTTCTCTTTCTGGCAAAAGTTTGTTTGTCAGGCGACTTCTTGCTGGGTTTTTTGACTGACCGCCCGTTATATAGGCCAACATATTTCGCAGGGAATGTGACAGATCGAGCTCGATCATTGTTTTCATCAGAACACTGTGACGAGAAGTTCGTCATTTTTGAGTTAAAATATTTATTTTTCACTGCGCGTAGAAAGCCTTATGTTGGAGCTAGAATCAATTACGCAAACAGTACTCAAGTTTGATTGTTTGCCTTTCTAGGTTTGAAAAAAAAGTACAGAAACTGAAGGGCAAAAAAAATTGCGCAATTTACAAGTGCGGCTTCTCGTTCCTAACCGGCTGTGAAATAACTTTTTCCCTAGACTTTTATTTTTCTATTGTCCCTCCAACGAAAGAGTTAAACTGCTCCCGATCCAAACAATCCCAACATTCCAACAAACCCAAAACCAAAGAAAAAGTTGTTTGTTTTCAATAGGAAAGCGGTGCAAAAGTTTGCTTGACTTTTTTTTCCTCGCTACTTTCAAACAGTTGTGCAAACATTTTTCTATTATTTCCCCTTCCTTCCACGGAGTAAATTGTATTGAAGCCCTGGCGCGTTTCTGACCGTACCGCCCTTCTGCGATTCCTCAGTCTTTGGAAGTTTAACCGGTTGGAACAAATTACCACTTGAGTGCGAAACTCATTGTCGAACCCGTGGAACCAGTGGAAACCCTGTCCCGATTGCAGTGGATTGCAGCATGCAGGTCGCTACGCAGTAGGCTAAAAGGGTTCGGTGACAGTTGTTTGACATTTGCGAGTGCGAGCGTGCCATAATGGCGGCAGTTTTATGGCAGACTCCAAAATGAGATCGATGCAAATGTCAAAGTTGACAGATTTTAACAATTTTTGAGGTTATGTCACGACTGAGTCGAAAATAAGTAAACTTACCTTCTTTGTTCAGTCCAGGTCGTAGCAGGCCACGAGACGGTGAACTTGTGCACCAGAAGCAACTCAAGAGCCCATCTCTCGTTAATTAAATTACAAATCAGATATCGTCTCCTCGATGGTGAGTTGCTGCAGCTCTAACCCACGCAAGTTGGTCGTCATCTTCGCCCGGAACGTATGCAACCGCTGGCAGGATCTCTCCTCTAATGAACAAAGTCAGTTTAGGTTAAATTGTTAGTTCAAGGCAAATCGAGTGGAAACCCTCCCCCGCGGATCCCAGCAAACCATGAACCGGTTAGGCTTCCTCTTCTGTGAAGTCGTGCCTCACGGCTCACTAGATTTCTCGCCAATTAGGCCCGCTTGCGAAGACTGCTTTGTTCGAGCTGTCAAAAACGCGCGCCATTATGGCTTCCACACGTGGGCGCCATAAACGGTGTATCTTCATTTTCTAACTAAGCTAAACTTTTGCTGGTAGATTGACGGCGAAAACAGTAACTTATCTAATAAACTGACTGGTTTTTGTTTTTGTTGGAACGGGAAGAGAACAACTCGCGCACACACACACATTTTTATGTGCTCGTTTTTGGTGATTGATGCTGTATAAAAGGGGCCATAAAAATGATTTGGAATGATTCTGACACTTGCGCGGGGGGTGAGAAGATGGAGAAAGTGTGGTGAAACAAATAAAACCGACACTTTTGGTAATAAACTGGTTGATAGTCAATGTCGTCTGTGTTTTCCTGACTTTTTTCAAGTTATATTTTAATTTTTTTGATTATTCTCTTTACTTTATACTCTTTACTCATTACTCATTACTCTTTACAATTAACAATTTAACAATTTAACCAAGAATTTAACCAAGAACTTAACAATTTAACAATATAACAATATAACAATTTAACAATTTAACAATTTAACAATTTAACAATTTAACAATTTAACAATTTAACAATTTAACAATTTAACAATTTAACAATTTAACAATTTAACAATTTAACAATTTAACAATTTAACAATTTAACAATTTAACAATTTAACAATTTAACAATTTAACAATTTAACAATTTAACAATTTAACAATTTAACAATTTAACAATTTAACAATTTTACAATTTAACAATTTAACAATTTAACAATTTAACAATTTAACAATTTAACAATTTAACAATTTAACATTTTAACAATTTAACAATTTAACAATTTAACAATTTAACAATTTAGCAATTTAACAATTTAACAATTTAACAATTTAACAATTTAACAATTTAACAATTTAACAATTTAACAATTTAACAATTTAACAATTTAACAATTTAACAATTTAACAATTTAACAATTTAACAATTTAACAATTTAACAATTTAACAATTTAACAATTCAACAATTTAACAATTTAACAATTTAACAATTTAACAATTTAACAATTTAACAATTTAACAATTTAACAATTTAACAATTTAACAATTTAACAATTTAACAATTTAACAATTTAACAATTTCACAATTTAACAATTTAACAATTTAACAATTTAACAATTTAACAATTTAACAATTTAACAATTTAACAATTTAACAATTTAACAATTTAACAATTTATCAATTTATCAATTTAACAATTTAACAATTTAACAATTTAACAATTTAACAATTTAACAATTTGACAATTTAACAATTTAACAATTTATCAATTTAACAATTTAACAATTTAACAATTTAACAATTTAACAATTTAACAATTTAACAATTTAACAATTTAACAATTTAACAATTTAACAATTTAACAATTTAACAATTTAACAATTTAACAATTTAACAATTTAACAATTTAACAATTTAACAATTTAACAATTTAACAATTTAACAATTTAACAATTTAACAATTTAACAATTTAACAATTTAACAATTTAACAATTTAACAATTTAACAATTTAACAATTTAACAATTTAACAATTTAACAATTTAACAATTTAACAATTTAACAATTTAACAATTTAACAATTTAACAATTTAACAATTTAACAATTTAACAATTTAACAAATTAACAATTTAACAATTTAACAATTTAACAATTTAACAATTTAACAATTTAACAATTTAACAATTTAACAATTTAACAATTTAACAATTTAACAATTTAACAATTTAACAATTTAACAATTTAACAATTTAACAATTTAACAATTTAACAATTTAACAATTTAACAATTTAACAATTTAACAATTTAACAATTTATCAATTTATCAATTTAACAATTTAACAATTTAACAATTTAACAATTTAACAATTTAACAATTTAACAATTTAACAATTTAACAATTTAACAATTTAACAATTTAACAATTTAACAATTTAACAATTTAACAATTTAACAATTTAACAATTTAACAATTTAACAATTTAACAATTTAACAATTTAACAATTTAACAATTTAACAATTTAACAATTTAACAATTTAACAATTTAACAATTTAACAATTTAACAATTTAACAATTTAACAATTTAACAATTTAACAATTTAACAATTTAACAATTTTACAATTTAACAATTTAACAATTTAACAATTTAACAATTTAACAATTTAACAATTTAACAATTTAACATTTTAACAATTTAACAATTTAACAATTTAACAATTTAACAATTTAGCAATTTAACAATTTAACAATTTAACAATTTAACAATTTAACAATTTAACAATTTAACAATTTAACAATTTAACAATTTAACAATTTAACAATTTAACAATTTAACAATTTAACAATTTAACAATTTAACAATTTAACAATTTAACAATTTAACAATTTAACAATTTAACAATTTAACAATTTAACAATTTAACAATTTAACAATTTAACAATTTAACAATTTAACAATTTAACAATTTAACAATTTAACAATTTCACAATTTAACAATTTAACAATTTAACAATTTAACAATTTAACAATTTAACAATTTAACAATTTAACAATTTAACAATTTAACAATTTAACAATTTAACAATTTAACAATTTAACAATTTAACAATTTAACAATTTAACAATTTAACAATTTAACAATTTAACAATTTATCAATTTATCAATTTAACAATTTAACAATTTAACAATTTAACAATTTAACAATTTAACAATTTAACAATTTAACAATTTAACAATTTAACAATTTAACAATTTAACAATTTAACAATTTAACAATTTAACAATTTAACAATTTAGCAATTTAACAATTTAACAATTTAACAATTTAACAATTTAACAATTTAACAATTTAACAATTTAACAATTTAACAATTTAACAATTTAACAATTTAACAATTTAACAATTTAACAATTTAACAATTTAACAATTTCACAATTTAACAATTTAACAATTTAACAATTTAACAATTTAACAATTTAACAATTTAACAATTTAACAATTTAACAATTTAACAATTTAACAATTTAACAATTTAACAATTTAACAATTTAACAATTTAACAATTTAACAATTTAACAATTTAACAATTTAACAATTTAACAATTTAACAATTTAACAATTTAACAATTTAACAATTTAACAATTTAACAATTTATCAATTTAACAATTTAACAATTTAACAATTTAACAATTTAACAATTTAACAATTTAACAATTTAACAATTTAACAATTTAACAATTTAACAATTTAACAATTTAACAATTTAACAATTTAACAATTTAACAATTTAACAATTTAACAATTTAACATTTTAACAATTTAACAATTTAACAATTTAACAATTTAACAATTTAGCAATTTAACAATTTAACAATTTAACAATTTAACAATTTAACAATTTAACAATTTAACAATTTAACAATTTAACAATTTAACAATTTAACAATTTAACAATTTAACAATTTAACAATTTAACAATTTAACAATTTCACAATTTAACAATTTAACAATTTAACAATTTAACAATTTAACAATTTAACAATTTAACAATTTAACAATTTAACAATTTAACAATTTAACAATTTATCAATTTATCAATTTAACAATTTAACAATTTAACAATTTAACAATTTAACAATTTAATTATTTTTTTGTCAATATAACTTTTTCTGTCACTTTAACTTTTTTTTGGTGAATATTGACAATTTGACAATTTTGACAATTTTGACAATTTTGACAATTTTGACAATTTTGACAATTTTGACAATTTTGACAATTTTGACAATTTTGACAATTTTGACAATTTTGACAATTTTGACAATTTTGACAATTTTGACAATTTTGACAATTTTGACAATTTTGACAATTTGGACAATTTTGACAATTTTGACAATTTTGACAATTTTGACAATTTTGACAATTTTGACAATTTTGACAATTTTGACAATTTTGACAATTTTGACAATTTTGACAATTTTGACAATTTTGACAATTTTGACAATTTTGACAATTTTGACAATTTTGACAATTTTGACAATTTTGACAATTTTGACAATTTTGACAATTTTGACAATTTTGACAATTTTGACAATTTTGACAATTTTGACAATTTGACAATTTTGACAATTTTGACAATTTTGACAATTTTGACAATTTTGACAATTTTGACAATTTTGACAATTTTGACAATTTTGACAATTTTGACAATTTTGACAATTTTGACAATTTTGACAATTTTGACAATTTTGACAATTTTGACAATTTTGACAATTTTGACAATTTTGACAATTTTGACAATTTTGACAATTTTGACAATTTTGACAATTTTGACAATTTTGACAATTTTGACAATTTTGACAATTTTGACAATTTTGACAATTTTGACAATTTTGACAATTTTGACAATTTTGACAATTTTGACAATTTTGACAATTTTGACAATTTTGACAATTTTGACAATTTTGACAATTTTGACAATTTTTACAATTTTTACAATTTTTACAATTTTTACAATTTTTACAATTTTTACAATTTTTACAATTTTTACAATTTTTACAATTTTTACAATTTTTACAATTTTTACAATTTTTACAATTTTTACAATTTTTACAATTTTGACAATTTTGACAATTTTGACAATTTTGACAATTTTGACAATTTTGACAATTTTGACAATTTTGACAATTTTGACAATTTTGACAATTTTGACAATTTTGACAATTTTGACAATTTTGACAATTTTGACAATTTTGACAATTTTGACAATTTTGACAATTTTGACAATTTTGACAATTTTGACAATTTTGACAATTTTGACAATTTTGACAATTTTGACAATTTTGACAATTTTGACAATTTTGACAATTTTGACAATTTTGACAATTTTGACAATTTTGACAATTTTGACAATTTTGACAATTTTGACAATTTTGACAATTTTGACAATTTTGACAATTTTGACAATTTTGACAATTTTGACAATTTTGACAATTTTGACAATTTTGACAATTTTGACAATTTTGACAATTTTTACAATTTTGACAATTTTGACAATTTTGACAATTTTGACAATTTTGACAATTTTGACAATTTTGACAATTTTGACAATTTTGACAATTTTGACAATTTTTACAATTTTTACAATTTTGACAATTTTTACAATTTTTACAATTTTTACAATTTTTACAATTTTTACAATTTTTACAATTTTTACAATTTTTACAATTTTTACAATTTTTACAATTTTTACAATTTTTACAATTTTTACAATTTTTACAATTTTTACAATTTTTACAATTTTTACAATTTTTACAATTTTTACAATTTTTACAATTTTTACAATTTTTACAATTTTTACAATTTTTACAATTTTTACAATTTTTACAATTTTTACAATTTTTACAATTTTTACAATTTTTACAATTTTTACAATTTTTACAATTTTTACAATTTTTACAATTTTGACAATTTTGACAATTTTGACAATTTTGACAATTTTGACAATTTTGACAATTTTGACAATTTTGACAATTTTGACAATTTTGACAATTTTGACAATTTTGACAATTTTGACAATTTTAACAATTTTGACAATTTTGACAATTTTGACAATTTTGACAATTTTGACAATTTTGACAATTTTGACAATTTTGACAATTTTGACAATTTTGACAATTTTGACAATTTTGACAATTTTGACAACCACAATTCCGCAACTTCCGTAAGGGCCAAAGACCTCCGCTGCTTTCACAGGAAATTAACGATATTACGGTTCGCCAAGTAGGATATTAGTCTGGTGTTTACGCGCGCAAAACGAGTGTGAAAGAAAACAGGGTCGTTAGAGGAAAACAGAGCAAAAAAAAACCCCTGTAAACCAGTCGATGATAAAGTGTCGATACGGGAAAAATCATTTACGAAAGAGACACGGGAAATAACTTTTTTTAATGCTTTTCACGATAAGAACGAATGCTAATGGATTCCTCCGGTGGCATCTGTCAAATGTCGCGAATCTTAAGGGGGCATGGGAAGCCCGGTTCCCCTTAACGAAAAATTTATAGGTTAGGGAGGCTTATTCAAAAGAGTCTGCCAAAAAGCCAATGTGATCATTATTTGTAAATTTAATCGATTAAAACAGTATCAAAGCAGGCTCTTCTGGGAGTTGGCAGCGGTGAGCGCCGCAGGGGTGGGGTGAAATCTGTGGAATGTTGTTTTCTTGTGGTTAAATTTTGAAACCGAGGGGGAAGTTTCGTTTTGAGTTGCTTACTTGCGGAGGAAGAGGGGGATGCTGACGATGGTGATGTTTATCTGCATGAAATCCTGCAACGAACTTGCTGAGCTGGATGACGGAAACGGTGCGTGTAGATTATAATACAGACATGTTTGCGCTCCATTTGATGTCCGTTTACCTGTGAAGATTCCAACCCTGAAAATGACTACATTAGCCACGTTCCGGTGCACTATCGATTGGTGAAACTCTTTCAAATGAAACACTTTTTAAGTTTTAATTTAAAACAACCATAAAAGAGGATTTCCACCAAGAATCTGTACCGTACGGCACAAGTCCTCTTAACTAACTCTTAATGTAACCTAAGAAGACGTCGCGGAAGTTCCGTACTCTGCTCTAATTTGCATTGCTAATTTCCGTAACACCGCCGCAATTTAACTTGTACGGTTGCCGCGAAGCGGCAGCGCAAATTAGTACCGACAAAAGTTTTAACATAACCTCAAACTTCTTAATTTTCATCCCACCCCTGCAGGGAAAACTCAAGCAAGCAAATAAGAAAGAAAAAAACGGGAAACGCACAATTTAATCCTCCGTCATCCAATAAAATATTCATCAACATATGACAGGAATGTCGCAAGTGGGGACCCGGGACTCCGATCTCAATTGAATTCGGATATTAGAAGCTAATAAAAACGACATAAATTCCACCTTTTTTTGCTCAGCCTTACCCCACCCCTGCCGAGCTGTCAGAGCGGTTTCCCAGGGTGACCACCCTCTTCCAGCTTGACCGGATCAAAGCAGGCGCTTGGAGGGGTTGGGATTTCTGAGGAAGTGGACAGTAGTGGCTGTCACATATCCTCCGAAGGCTACTTGGATGAATATTTTATTTGATTGCGTGCCTGGATGTGTTGGCACCCCCCGTCGGAGTGGACAATAAACATATTTTTCCGGACAGTTTACTGGATTGGCTTGATTGGCCGAAGGGACTAGGAATGTGGTCCCATCTTTTTTAGCCAGGTAAGTGGGCTGAAATATGAAAAGAATGCTTTGTTGGAGGTATTTCAAGATTGAAATTTATTCATATGTCAAATTAATTAAAGTTATTCTTCCTTCAATCTACTTCGTAGTATCCAGTAAGAAATCTGCTGACAAAAACTAAAAACTAACAAATCTGACATCCTCCAAATTACAGTTTTCAGGTGACAGCTGTTTGTTTACCTCTCGAAAAAATAATCCCCCACACGCTAACACAAAAAGACTCATTTGTAACGTCTAAAACCACCTCCAACCCCAAAACACCAATTAAATTGTATAGCAAACGTGTGTTTAATCGCTCTCTCATTTTGCAAAAACCCAAAAGCCCAGCCAGAATGCGGGCTTTCATTTGGAATCAGGGCTCTCGGTGTAATTGATGCACGTTGTGTGTAGTGCACAGAACTAGGGCCGCCTAAGCTGGGTCATCAATTCCAACGCGCGTGGAAATCGTTGCAATATTTACCGATTGTAAATCCCTCCTCCCTCCTGTCTGACGATGATCATTTTAGTAGCTGGTCATTGAATCCAATTGAACTTTGTGAAGCACGGAAAGGGTGGATTTTAGGAGCTCAAGTAGCTAAAGATTTGAAAATGACATTTGCAACTCAAAATGTGGTTAGGTTTTGTGAAGCGTGTAGTTGACTGTCAAAATGAGAAATGACATTTAGTACTAAAAATTTCGTATTTAATATTATGACGTCAAAGGCATATTTGCCAAATTTTTAAACTTATCGAGATAGAAATTTAAAATACGATATTGTTTGTCCTTTTATGAAAATCTGAAAATAAAATCTATTTGTTGTGCTATTTTTGACAACAGAAACATTCACTTCACCTCATGTATTCTATATATCTTGAAACAAAACATGATTCAAAGATTGATTAGAATATCCTTATTTCTAGGGGGTTATGTTATAACAGTTTTTTATGCAAATTAAACCATATTACGAATTAAAAAATGGGAAAAAAAATTATGCTTAACATGAGGCTTAACGTGATGTTTGTTGTCAAAGCGAGTTTTTTAATTTTTTGAAAATAATCATGAGTTAAACTCAAATTATGGTACCCAAATTTATGCGTGTAATTCTCGGAAAAATTATTTCCATACTTTGAATTTGAGTAATTTTCTTAAAGCGTAGTTAAGTGTCAAAGACAGTGTTGTCATTTATTTAAGCATACCAGAAATAAAATTTTAAATTTGGATATTGTAGTTTAAATTAGCTTTATGACAACTACACAGTAAAAAATTGTGTAAATTTGGAAGGTTGAATATAATATCTTTTATGATGTATTTTCACCTCAATTTAGACTGAAAAAGTGACGTTACACCAGAAAAGTGGTAAAATTACACATTTTCAGAGGTAAAATTACATTTTTTTTTCTGACATTCTTCCTAGACCCCTTCCCAAATGTAATATTACCATGATTTTTTTACTGTTTATATTTAATGGAAAATTTTGCTGTTAATGACAGTGTTGCCAATTTAAAAAAAATATGACGAAAGAACATTTAAATCAATGTTCTAACGTGTAATTTTTAACAGATATTTTCGAAAAAAAAAATAAAGCTTTGAACATGATTTAGCTGAAACTTTGAAGAGACCTTCCCTATGACCAAGGAAGCTTTTTTTTATTAAAGATTATTTTCTACAGTACTAAAATTTTCACAAAGTACCGTATTTAAAACAAATCTGAATATTCATAATTTACAATGTGGGTATAAAACGAAGTGAAATTTTGTATGCATACTGTCCCTTAAATATTTTTGTAATGGACTAAAATATTCGTAAAAAAAGTTTTTTACACAAATTTTCATAATTCGCAATATAGTATCAAACGAAGCGAAATTTTGTATGCATTTTGAATTTATTTAAGGGGTTACATATATGAAGAAAACCACAAAGTTTCATATTACAGAAAATTTATTAAATCCGCTAAAAAGATGATTTTCAATCACTCTTGAAATTGCATGGAGATATTTTATGATTAAAGTAAGTTACAGACGATTTAAGCTGAAAAATTTGGAATGCGCAAAGCGAACTGTCAAACTTTGCGAGTGTTTTTCTCTGAAAACCTAGTTGATTTACGGGTGCCACGATATCTCGAGATGGGATAGACCAAATTGGCTAAAATTTTGGGTGAAGACTCGCAAGACATATCTCGTGTGCATGACGAAGCCCGATTTTGAAATTTTGCATTTTTTTTTAAATACAAAAATAAAAAAAAATCGATTTTTTTATATGAAAAACATAAAAATAATAAAATTTTAAAAATAAACTTTTTGGAAATCGGCCTTCGTCCCCTTCGTCATCGTCATGGTTTAACAAATCTTCACCAAAATTTTGAGCCGATTTGGTCAAGGCAGTGTTGAGATATCGTGGCACCCGTTTTTTGAAAATGCTAACTTCAGATAGATATATCTCAGCAATGATACAACCAAATGTCTTCAAATTTATTTTGTTAATAGTTGAAAATGTATATTTTAATGTCCTGAAAACAGATTTAAAAAAAGTTTAAGTTTGTGCTCAAACCAACCTCTGAAATTTATGCCGATTCACATGTATGTAACTCCTTAAGTGTTTTTTTTAAATATTATATTTTCAAATACCAAAAACTTCACAAAAAAATGTATTTTTCAAGAAAACACTTTTTTTTAATACATGTATCAAACGAAGCGAAACTTGGCATATTTTTTTAATTTTTTATAGTTTTTTGTATTATATTTTTTTGGTTACCGGCTTCGGCTGTATTTTCCATTTATATTTGAGTATTTTTGAAAAATACGGTATTTTGTGCAAATTAAGGTATTTTACAAGTTTATCTATAATAAATCAAAATTTCATAAAAAATCACTTTGTGAAGAAAAGTAAAAATGCAAAAAAATGGAATATTTTCAAAATAATAGTATTTAGTGAAAGTATCGAGGAAACTATTTAGAATTTTTATAAAAATACTCTATTACAGTATGTAAAAAAAGAATTTACAGCCCTTGGGCAATTAGCACATTTTGTGATGAAACATGCAAACAATTTAAAGTTTGACAGAAACCTAGTACTAAGTTTAGTTCCAAAACTTAGGCCGAACATTTTGCTACAAAAAGTCCATGAAATGATGATTCCAATAAAAAGTTCGATAACAAACACTATTACAAAAATAAAAAAAAAGAGCAGAAAAAGTTTGTACACCTTTCCAAAAATTAACATAAATACAGTTATTTGTTGGCAAATCACCATAAATCCGTAAACCTTGAAACATATTTTTTGCAACGGCCTTATTATCAGTTATTGTCGCATGGGTGAACCAATGACATAAATTGGCTTCTTTGATCATATGGAAGGCCCAAAAAGTTTGAGCTAAATAAAAAATATCAAAAAAACAATTTATGGAATTCGGAGAGAATTGCTACCTAAAATTATGTTTTTTATTCTAAGGAAAAATGCAAAAAGACATATGTTATATAACCTTTGAACTCAAAATTAGAGTATATTATCGTGAACGAGCAGTTCGCTGTCAAAGACAGTGTTGACAATTTCCTAGAAATAAAATATCCGTAGTTAGGCGTACAAAATTAGCAGCTCTTATGTGAAAATGTTTTTTCAAACGCTTTCATTTTGATCCTTACTTATGAGAATAATTGTTGACAAAGTTTGTTGTGGAAAAGTTAAAAAGAATTATATCTGAACTTAAAATTTTGATATTAATGATAAGTAAAACTCAAATCCTACTTTATGCATGTATTTGTCGGAAAAGTCAGAAAGACTCCGAATTTGGGTTATTTTTTTATCGTGTAGCTAGCTGTTAAAGACAGTGTTTTTTTTTAATTTTTGAAACTTTAATTTGGATTGTGGAAAAGAAGAAAAAAACATTTCAACATTGCCAAAAATCTCAAAATGTTCCCTTTTCCGTGTCCTGCACACTGCATTTTGCTGCGTTGAAGGCAAGGCGGGTTTTTCCGGAAAAAGGTGTTTCCAGATTAGACACAACGCATGCAAACCGGGAAGGTGGAAGAAAGTGGAGTGGAGAGGTGTTCGACATCATCAATTATCATTAATTATCGGCTCGAGAGAGAGGAGATCCCCCGCGTTGCATTCGTGTTTGTCTATTTGCTCAAGGGTGAGTGGGGTTGATATACGGCCTTCGTTGAAGGCTCTTCAACAATGAGTAAAGGACGATGAAGCCAATCGTTTCGATCGTTTCGCCGAGAGTGTGTGAAACTAATCGAGCGTGCAGCAAAAACGGAGACCGTTTCCGGGAAAAGTGGTCAATTTGGGTTCATCGTTGACGGTGGGTTGGATAAAGATTCAAAAATCGACCCCCTTTAAAATTTCAAGTTAATTCTGCTAAATATTATTGCTTTGATTTTGAAATGTCAAAAATTACTTCATTACAAAATCATCAACAGTGTTGCCAGAAAATAATTTGATCATTTCAGCACACCGCGATCCAAATCGAAATCCAATCGCAGCAAACCATCATGATGTGAGCCTAAGCTATGCAACATTTGTTGCAAACAAACTGACCATCGCAGTAGGCTTCGCACCTCTCGTCTCTTTAAGCACCACACACACCTGCTCCTTCCTCACCCTTGCTCCCGAGCCGTCATCCGGAAAGGACCTTGTTTGTTTATTTACCTTGGTCATCGTTTTGGGCTGCTTGCGAGTTGGACCTTTGCAAAAAGGATGGTGCGGGGAAGGTCCGTGAAAATTTATAACAGTAATTAGGTTGATTTATGCCGTGTCTAGTTCTGGGCGGGAGTAATCTCACGCATTCGTATTTTTAAGCTAAAGAGTGGTTGTGTAAACAAAGTTGACAGTTGGAAGATATGACGTTCACTGTTTTGGATAGTTTTCAAATGCTATTGGACATAAAAACAAGTTTAACCATGAAAAAAAAACGATTTTGATGACCCGAACCTTTTTCTACTGCTCTTGATTCTACACAAACTTCCAAATGATGCAAATTATGCAAATTTTGACAACTTAGACAACTTAGACAATTTTGACAATTTTGACAATTTTGACAATTTTGACAATTTTGACAATTTTGACAATTTTGACAATTTTGACAATTTTGACAATTTTGACAATTTTTACAATTTTTACAATTTTTACAATTTTTACAATTTTTACAATTTTTACAATTTTTACAATTTTTACAATTTTAACAATTTTAACAATTTTGACAATTTTGACAATTTTGACAATTTTGACAATTTTGACAATTTTGACAATTTTGACAATTTTGACAATTTTGACAATTTTGACAATTTTGACAATTTTGACAATTTTGACAATTTTGACAATTTTGACAATTTTGACAATTTTGACAATTTTGACAATTTTGACAATTTTGACAATTTTGACAATTTTGACAATTTTGACAATTTTGACAATTTTGACAATTTTGACAATTTTGACAATTTTTACAATTTTGACAATTTTGACAATTTTGACAATTTTGACAATCTTGACAATTTTGACAATTTTGACAATTTTGACAATTTTGACAATTTTGACAATTTTGACAATTTTGACAATTTTGACAATTTTGACAATTTTGACAATTTTGACAATTTTGACAATTTTGACAATTTTGACAATTTTGACAATTTTGACAATTTTGACAATTTTGACAATTTTGACAATTTTGACAATTTTGACAATTTTGACAATTTTGACAATTTTGACAATTTTGACAATTTTAACAATTTTGACAATTTTGACAATTTTGACAATTTTGACAATTTTAACAATTTTGACAATTTTGACAATTTTGACAATTTGGACAATTTTGACAATTTTGACAATTTTGACAATTTTGACAATTTTGACAATTTTGACAATTTTGACAATTTTGACAATTTTGACAATTTTGACAATTTTGACAATTTTGACAATTTTGACAATTTTGACAATTTTGTCAATTTTGACAATTTTGACAATTTTGACAATTTTGACAATTTTGACAATTTTGACAATTTTGACAATTTTGACAATTTTGACAATTTTGACAATTTTGACAATTTTGACAATTTTGACAATTTTGACAATTTTGACAATTTTGACAATTTTGTCAATTTTGACAATTTTGACAATTTTGACAATTTTGACAATTTTGACAATTTTGACAATTTTGACAATTTTGACAATTTTGACAATTTTGACAATTTTGACAATTTTGACAATTTTGACAATTTTGACAATTTTGACAATTTTGACAATTTTGACAATTTTGACAATTTTAACAATTTTGACAATTATGACAATTTTGACAATTTGACAATTTTGACTGCAGGGTAATTTTCTTGGACTTTTTATGATGATACTGAATAATTGTTTTTTCACAAATAATGTTTCAACCATTCAAAAGTTATACATTGTAGAAATTGTAAATAAATTATAAATTGAAAAAATGTAAAGTTTTATGAAAGCATCATTGTTTAAAAATAGATTTCATTTAATTAATTTCAAACATAAAGAACCTGAGAATAAATTCATAATCGATCATGAAAAAAGCTACTAAGCTCTGCGAAAATCCTTCCAAAATCTCACCCAGACAGAAAACGCCCCATAAAATCGTTTTGGACGGGTAAATATTTCATCAGCTATCAAGTATGGCAACAAAAAACACAGTCTCCAACACGAAACTCCATCAAGCATTACAGCCATTTTCCTAAAGTGGCAAAAAACGATGAAGCAAAATCAGAGCAAAAAACAGAGTACTTTCCCAACTATCTTTCAACAAATTACCTCTATTTCACGCTTTACGCTATTGCTCCTCCTCTCAGAGCAACAACAATACCAAAAACAACAACGAAAACGACAAACAAAAACAAACAGTAGAATAGAAAAGCGAAACGCTTTACATAAAATTCGTTACTGTCATGTGACACCGCGTTCTCTCACTCTCTCATCTCACCTTCCTAGATATGTTTAATTTTTCAGGAGAAAGAGACTGTGGAGCAAAACATTGTTGCAAACAACAACAAAAACAATCACGAAACGTCGTGAGCTCCCCAAAGTCACCAAAACTCTGAGCACGAAAAAGTTGTGAGAGTGAGCGATTCCAATTTCCCCTTAACGAAAAGCGCAGCAAGCTGCGCACGTGCAGTACATAGAACTGTCACCAGCGTTGACGTTTCGCTGTCCACCCACGTGGTTGCGTCGTTTTATTTACTTTTGCTTGCTTCAGTCTACTGCGATTTGTTCGAGATGCAACAAGCTTGTTTCCGAGGGGACGCGTGGTCGTTGAGCTACTTGGATGACGGATCAAGCGTCTCCACCAGAAAAAAGTGCGTCAAACGTCAAAATTGAACCGCTCCGAAAAAAACAACATTGTTACAAAAGCAAACGATAATCTTCTCTTATCGCCGCGTTTACGGTTGAGCAAGTTTGCTGAAAGGATTCTACACGGGGGGATGATTCGCCACAAAACTGTTGTAAATACGGATTTAAGGGTGAAGGGAGTTGAATTTGACGTTTCAGAATCGAAGTGTCAAAAATAATATTTTTTCCCAAAATTATAAATTTCCTAAAGTAAATTCATTTTACCGTGTACCATTTTGACAGCTGCGCTTGTCAAACTTGACAACCCGCAATCCAAAGTCACCCAACCTAACCCTACTTTTCCCTTTTTCGAATCGCGATTGCTTCTGGTTGCGGCGGCATTTTTATTCCTGCCACCATCCGGAGAAAATTCCGACGGCTCTGGGGAGCACTTCCGCGTGGACCCTCGGCGTGCCGGGGCCATATAATGTTATCAATGGGACGTAATGTTTGCTTTATATGTGATGAGGTTAGGATGGAGGACAGCAAACAAACAAACAAAAACAAAACTTGCTAACATCAGCGGCATGCAAACAAAACCGGGCGCAGTAGGCCGATGATGATGGTGGGAAATTGCCGCTGAAGCGGGGCTGGCCGCACCCAGCAGGCATTGTAAATGTCCAGTTGAGTGTGAAAAGTTCTGGGAGGTATAACAAAATGTTAGGAAAAATGGAATGATGGTGGAAAAAATATTGCGGGCCTTATCTAAACTTTCGGGATTGCTTTTCATATATTTTTTTGCTGGGTTCCATTTTACGGTGTATGTTTTCATTAAAAGCTGTTTGATGTTGTCATGTTTGACAGCGAGTTTCAGTGTTTAGAGTTATGAGTTTACATTTTGATTCTAAAAAACCTATTGGTATTCCTGTCAAATGCATAAAAAACTTAATGACAGTGATAAATAGTCAAACTTGGGGCCAGTATTCAAAGGATACACGCTTTATTTGTAAACAAAGCAGTATTTTTTATCTGTTTTCGATCTAATTACGAATAATCGATGTAAAAAATTCATGAGATTGTTTATTTATTTAATGCATCACTTTTTTTATTGTTCCTAGGGGACCTTGTCTTGTCATGAATTTTAATCTTTTTTTTGCATCAACATAAAAAAAGGGATCAGAAATGGTTGTACACTCAAACCCCGATGGTTTGACACTAACGGTTGTCAAACGAACGGGGTCACGTTTTAGTTTGACACCCCTTTTACACGGAGTTCACACACACCACCAAACCTTTGTTTTGATAGTGTGCGTGAGAGCCGTGTAAAAAGTGACAGTTCGTCACTTTTTAGTTTGACTTTGACCAACCAACGGGGTACAAACTAAAAAAGTGTCAAACGAAAAAGTGACCAACCACCGGGGGTTGAGTGTACAAAATTTAGACAAAGGGCTTTATGACCCTATTTTAAAAATTTATTGACTTTGACACCAACTCCATCTTATCCGGATTAATCGAATCAAAATCCTACTCCAGCTTCTCAAAAATGGTTGACTGTTATTCCGATTTCGGCTCGAGATCCTGAAAAATTGCCGAATCCGGCTTCTTAGAATTTTCAACTCAATCGACGCAGATTAGGACTCCAAGTTCTCAAAATTCTTCTAGAATGTTGTGTCAGAATTGTGACTCAACTCTAACTCTATCTCTGACCTTCAGATTTTTCGAATTCGTCGACTTCAATTCCATCTACAACTTCCGCTTGGCATAATGTATTCACTTAAACTCCATCTTTGGCTTCTAGTGATAATTAAACTCAGACTCCGACATCAGGTTCGCGTCATTAATCGACTCAGACTCAAACTCCGACTTCGAATGAAATAAATAAATAAATATTAGCAGATTTTTCATTAAAACATAATAATAATAACTGCTTACGGTGAGCAGCTTTAAAAAATGAATATTTTTGAAAAATATTTTCCATAATTTTTTATTAAAGGAGGTAATATTTACTTGTTTTTGAGTAAAAAAAATGTTTAAAAAAGTGTTGTCAACGTGTTTTTTGAACATGAATGGTTTTCGAAAACAACGGTTTTTGCTTTTTTTAACATTTGCTGCAGCAAACAGTTTTTTTTAAATTTATTTTTTAGTAGGGCGTCCAATTTTCCCGGGTTTTCAAATTCCCGCGAAACGGGAAAAATATTTTTTGAATCCCGGGAATTCCTGGAAACAGTAATGAAATCATTGTTTTAATTATACCTAGTTGTTATGTTTTCAAGCTGAAAATCATAGAAAGACCTCAATACTTAGTAATTGTTGATAATCTACACTTCAATCTAAACATGGACAGCAAATTTAGATAGCTTAAAAAAATATTAGAGCAATTCCATGTCAAATAGGAAATCGGTTGTATCCAACCCTCTCCGACTTCATTGAAACTTTGTAGACATCTTATCCTAGGCATATATAATCCATTTTTGTGTATAATGTGGTCAAAGACAAACTTATGGGAAATTGGACGAACTTTCCAGTAAAAATATTTTCTGTCATATAGAAATTGCCAAAAACCATCAAAAACCCATTTTTTCAACATTTTTATTTTTAAAACCGCTGTAACTTCACAAGGATAGGACTTACGACAATGGTCAATATGAAAATTTTGATGTTTAGAGAACTTTTGAAAAAAAAAAACAGTTTCAGTAAATGATTTTTGTTTTTTTTTAAGGTCTGTTGCTCCATCCTGCATTTTTCGTGAGTCTTTTTTTAACATCTTAGGTTATTTTCACAAAAAAATTTGAGCGAAAAAAAATCATGGGCTCACCTTCAAATGTAACTTTTAAACTTAAAAATAAACAAATCTCATGAAAGTGGAATGTTTTTTTCTTTCAGTGTATTTTTTCGGAAAACCCGTCAAATGTGCTACAAGTTTGTCTTTGACCACTTTTTGATACGATGCAACGGCTTCGAGATACAGCAATATTTAAATTACGAAATACAAACATATTTAAAACAAATACGCCCTTCTCAAATGTCATTATCGCGTGTATTAATCTTCTCATTGAAAAGTGCCGGCGACAAAATTGGGCGAAAAGTTCACTGCCCGGAGATCGCGAGTTGGCGCGAGCGAATGAACACCGCGAAAAAAGATTCGGGGGTGCATTGGGGTTAAATGATCATTTCGTCATTCGGTTTAATTTAAAAATAATTATTTTTTCGTAAATATCGCTACTTTGATGCGATGTAATTCATTTTTACAGTAAATTGGGCATTGTTACATCAAATTTGACCTTTCAAACGCAATAGAATGGCCAAATTTTAAAACATCAATGTTTGCCAATTTGACCGTTTTACCCCCAATTCCCCTTGTAGAACAAAAGAAAAGTTCATCCGCGGTCTGTCAGCAGCGCGCTGTTTTGTTTGCTGGATCAACATTTGGAAATGTCGAACGTTGAAGGAAATCGCTCAAAAAATGGAAATTAACCGATTTCAAATGTTATGGCCGCAAATGAAAGGTAAGGGTGGCTAATTTTTTATTCCGATCTGTAAAACTAGTTCTGGCGAGGGTTCTGGGCACTGCGGCAATAGATTTTACCGGCGGGTTGCTTCCGTTTGCATTTGATTTGAGGAGAAGGTTTTTCAATCCACCAGGGGCTTATTCGGGGGCAACAGTTTCGGTAATCCGGAACTTCCGGTAAGTTTCATAGTTGCAGTGTTTAGCATGAAAAACAAACTTAGACCAATCTTTCAAGTGTGCGCTCTTTTTGAGGAGGGGCGCAAACCGAAGAAGAGCGCAACTCGGGGGAGCGTTATTTCGGGGTTTGAGCGCAAATCGAAGGAGCGTTATTGCAGGGTTTTGGCGTAAAATGGGATTTTATTTTTAAATTTTATTTACAATTAAACGAAACATTTATATAAAGGGGTCATCCACAAAACACTGATAATGGACCATCCTCAAATCTGGGTATCCAAGAACTCCCGGATGTCATGGCCTAGATACCCAAGTAACATTTTTTTCCAGGAGTTCTACAAGAGCTCTTCAAGATAGCTACAGCATAGCAGTTTGGACCGCGGTAGGATAAAATTCTCTTCAAAACTTCTTCAGGAGTTTGGAAGAGTACTTGAAAAGAGTTTTATCCTACCGCGGTCCAAACTGCTATGCTGTAGCTATCTTGAAGAGCTCTTGTAGAACTCCTGGAAAAAAATGTTACTTGGGTAGCTACCTGATCAACGGAGGTCTATATGGGTGAATTAACCATCGGTATAGCTTCAGATAGTTTTAGTGAACCACGATGGATACCCTTCGCCATGTTGGATTATTATGGGTCCTCCAGGAACTCCCGGGAGTTATGACCTGATGATTTACCTGACTTCCGAGAGTTCCTGGGAAACCCATAACAATCCAGCATGGCGCAAAGTGTCCATCATGGTCCACTGAAGCTTCTTGAAGCGATACCGATGGTTGATATACCCATATAGTTTCGCGTTGATCAGGTAGATCATCAGGTCATCACTTCCTGGAATTCTTGGATGATCGATAACAACGTACCCCAGAGTATCTATCGTTGTTCACTGAAGCTACCTGAAGCCACACCGATGATCAATTCACCCATATAGACAATAGGGTCAGCCCTTTGTCAATTGTTATGTTCAACGGTAAAAAACAGATTAAAACCCATTTTTGATCATTCATCATTAGGACAGGACAACATTTTTTTGATGAATCAACTAAGGTCCGCTTAGAACGAGCTGTGATTTTTTTTTTAAATTGATTTAAAATCGATTTTAAATCCTTCTCGGTCGTACAAAGTGTCATTGTACTCAGAAAAATAAGCGTTGTGAACAATAATATCACAAATGTAAGCTTCACCTTTGGGCCCAATTAAAACAGAAACATATCAAACGAAATATTTGAAACCAAACCTGCACAACAACAAACAAACAGAAAAATTAGGCGTTAATTTGAATTCAACAAAGTATTTAATTCCTTTCGTTATTGCAAATCGACTTTTGATTGCATTTTCAGATTTGTATGAAACCTTGTCCATTGATGTTTTTTTGACGTAGACTACGTCTTTGTCGAAGGTACTGGGGTGCCATTTCAAAAAACCCGGGCCGAAGGCCCTGGAATACTGCGTCATCCGTCAAACGCTTATATCTTCCTTCCCTCTAATCGAATCGACACGATTTATGTTCCATTCGATTCGAAAATTATTCAGCAATTTGCTATAAAACTTTCATTGTTGGCAAAATAGTTTTACTATTGAAACAATTGAATGTTTTAAAAAAATTTCAAAATGTAGAGATTTTGCAAGCAAAATGAGCGCTTCCCACTCACGGACGGGAATGTCAAGTACCTATTTTGAGGGGAAAATCATCCGAGCAACGCGACCGAGTGTCGGTCGCGAAAAAGGAGGGGAAGTAGCGGACCGAAATCATATATAAGAACGCGCGCTCAGCCCATTCTATAATTCACGTCTCAGACGTCGGACCGGCAGCAGCAGCAGCAGCAGCAGCAGGAAAGCTCAGCCCAGAGCAGCAGCAGCAGAAGAGAGAGGGACCAGAACTGCAAAAGAAGTGCGCATCGCCTTCTCGTCGTCACCGTCAGCCAGTTGCCTCTCGATGGCCGGACCGTTTGGATCGTCCCACCCGGGACGAGGCAGCAACAAGATGAGGCGCGCGGTTCGCGAAAAAAACGTTTTTCGTTCTTCTCCTTCCTTCCTCCATTCGATGTTGTATAGTCAAAGATTTATCAACACATTCAAAGTATGTTTACATGGTAGCTGCGGTTTTGTTCGCATTAGATTTGCCATCTATTTCTAGTAAAAGTCAATTTGAATCGTATTTAATTCCGTTTCAACAACCGGTACGTACACGGTCCGATTGAATTTACCGATCGCATTCACGATCTTATTCCGTTAATGTATTTCAAGCGTCTAGCTAATTCATCAAAATGAAGAAATGGAAAACTCTGTGTTCACATATCAAAACTTTACGTAGTCTACGCCATTCCGGTTATGTCTGTGACATAACTACTTTGACTTTTATGACCAAAATAGTTATTGTGCACTATTGCCTCATATTCTTCATACAAAATGGTGTCTGTCTATACACAAGTGCTGTGAATGTTTTCGCAAATCTGTATCTCGAGATAAGATTTTCTGAATACCAACCATTGGCAAAGTTTTAAGTTATGACCAGGTTTGAACAAAAAACTTTTTTTTGTCTAAAAAAGCTTATAGTTACAATGGTTAATACACCCATATAGACCCCCGTTGATTAGGTAGATCATCAGCATGGCTTTCTACCTAAGGTACTCGCGAGTGTGTAGTAGTGCGGTTGTCAAAATCGTTATCTCTGACTCTCTCACTCCACTGCCACTGACATTGTTTATGTTTTGCTTTTCCTGGCACGGTCCATTGTTCGTTTGTTATTGTTTTGGTTTTAGTGGCACGGAGTCATGCACTCACACTAATACAAAGCAGGATCGTGAGTACCTATGATGTACAGCCTTGGATCATCAGGTCATAACTCCCGGGAGTTCCTGGAGGACCCATAATAATCCAACATGGCGAAAGGTATCCATCGTGGTTCACTGAAGCAAAATGAAGCTATACCGATGGTAATTCACCCATATAGACCTCCGTTGATCTGGTTGATATCCAGGTCATAACATCAAGGAGTTCTTAGAAGACTTATAACAATCCAACGTACCCCAGTATGTCCATCGTTGTTCAATGAAGCTACGCTCAAATCCCGATGGTTTGACACCAACTGTTGTCAGACGAACGGGGTCACTTTTTAGTTTGACACCCCTTTTACACGGAGTTCACGCACACTACCAAACGTGTGTTTTGATAGTGTGCGTGAGCGCCGTGTAAAAAGTGACAGTTCGTCACTTTTTAGTTTGACTTTGTCCAACCAACGGGGTACAAACTAAAAAAGTGTCAAACGAAAAAGTGACCAACCATCGGGGGTTGAGTGTATACCGATGGTTAATTCACCCATATAGACCTCCGTCGAGACCTCCGTTGATCAGGTAGCTATCTAGGCCATGACATCCGGGAGTTCTTGGATACCCAGATTTGAGGATGGTCCATTATCAGTGTTTTGTGGATGACCCCTTTATATAAATGTTTCGTTTAATTGTAAATAAAATTTAAAAATAAAATCCCATTTTACGCCAAAACCCTGCAATAACGCTCCTTCGATTTGCGCTCAAACCCCGAAATAACGCTCCCCCGAGTTGCGCTCTTCTTCGGTTTGCGCCCCTCCTCAAAAAGAGCGCACACTTGAAAGATTGGTCTAAGTTTGTTTTTCATGCTAAACACTGCAACTATGAAACTTACCGGAAGTTCCGGATTACCGAAACTGTTGCCCCCGAATAAGCCCCTGGTGGATTGAAAAACCTTCTCCTCAAATCAAATGCAAACGGAAGCAACCCGCCGGTAAAATCTATTGCCGCAGTGCCCAGAACCCTCGCCAGAACTAGTTTTACAGATCGGAATAAAAAATTAGCCACCCTTACCTTTCATTTGCGGCCATAACATTTGAAATCGGTTAATTTCCATTTTTTGAGCGATTTCCTTCAACGTTCGACATTTCCAAATGTTGATCCAGCAAACAAAACAGCGCGCTGCTGACAGACCGCGGATGAACTTTTCTTTTGTTCTACAAGGGGAATTGGGGGTAAAACGGTCAAATTGGCAAACATTGATGTTTTAAAATTTGGCCATTCTATTGCGTTTGAAAGGTCAAATTTGATGTAACAATGCCTAATTTACTGTAAAAATGAATTACATCGCATCAAAGTAGCGATATTTACGAAAAAATAATTATTTTTAAATTAAACCGAATGACGAAATGATCATTTAACCCCAATGCACCCCCGAATCTTTTTTCGCGGTGTTCATTCGCTCGCGCCAACTCGCGATCTCCGGGCGGTGAACTTTTCGCCCAATTTTGTCGCCGGCACTTTTCAATGAGAAGATTAATAACTGGCTCCATTACACAAAAACGGCTTTTATACGCCTAGGATAACATGTCTACAAAGTTTTATTGAAATCGGAGAGGGTCGAGAAAAAGTACCTTAAAAATTCCTGTTTTGGGCTGATATTGCTCATTAAAAATTGATTTTTGTTTGTTTATTGTTGTGCTGTGGATTTCAATTAAACCACAATTTTTAAGCCTATGTGATTCAAATTAATTAATTTCTTATTAATATATCTCTTTTCATTTATTTTTTTCTATGACATGACTACAAAACATTTAATAAAATATTTGAAACTGTATATTAAAAACAAGAAACGAAAATTAATGAAATGATAACAGCCAATGTCCATTTTTTGATAAGTTTAGATAAGTTTCATGTTTTATGTAAAACATATTTTACAAATTATCTTTAAGTCACTACTACGTACATATAATACCATTAAGTTGAAACTTTTTTAAGCATTTTGCGGATCTGTAAACTAAAATTTTAACAATTTTCCTAAATAAGCTAAATTAATGGTGATATAAGCCGAATATAAATTTAAATGCTTTAATATTCTTTTTGCAATTCCGTCGTGAAACTACTTACTTTTCCTGTCATTCTTGAACGACGAAATAGCCTACTTTTCTGTACCAAAAATAACAGAATCGAATAGCAACACTTTTCAAAATAAATGCTGAAAAGTTCTACTTTTCAGCACTGAAATGGGTGCTGAAAAGTTGAACTTTTCAGCACTTGTTTCGAAAAGTAACACTTTTCAACATTTTTTTGATTTAAACGATTTATTGACAAAATACATGAAAATTCGACTTAAAATTTCACTCAATGGGTGTTTTTCGAAATTGCAAAAAATGTTGTATGGAACTCGTTGCAAAACTTGATTTTTTCAGCACTCGTCGTATTTATCCAACTCGGTGAACCTCGTTGGATAAATGTACGACTCGTGCTGAAAAAATCCTCTTTTTGCAACTTGTTGCATAAACTACTATATCGATTACTAAGTTTTCAACTTGTCATCTATTTCCTGAACCAAATTTGAATTTCCTGACCAAAAATTTTTTTTCAATTTCGGGAATTCTTGGGACAAAATATGGAAAATCCCGGGATTCGAGAATTCCCGGTTTTGGAAAAATACCGGGAATTCCCGGGATGGACGCACTATTTTTAAGTGTTGCTTCATTTTAAAAATGATTTCAATGAGCTTTTGCATGTTAAAACATTTGCTGCAGCAGCTTAAATATTTTATTTTTTTATGGTTTTTGCTTTTTTTTAAACATGTGTAGTTCTTTAAAACATCAACCTGACCTGATTAGGGAAAATATTTTTTTTCATAAATTTTGTGTGTGTGTTGTTTTTTTGAAAAACAGTTCAAATATCTGCAAAAAAAAAAAAACAGAGAAAAAGAATGTTGTTGTTTTTTAGCCAAAAATTAAAAAAAAGTTTTCCCATTATTTTATATTGATTTTATAAGCATAAAAAAACTTGTGGCGAAATTAATTTCGTCGTTTCGGCGAAATATACCAGATTCTGAAACAGATACTTTTTTTCTTAACAAAAAAATGAACACATCAAACTAATGTTCAAAAGCTGATTAGTTTTCTTCAACGCAAAAAAATACAAAAAATCAGTTTAGTGAAGTGAACAATATTATTACCATTTTGATGGAGCCGCATGATAATTGAACCCGTAAAGATTTTTTGGCTCATGTACCAGCGTCTCCATGAATTTCATTCTCGAGTGAAATATAGATTTTCTTGCAATCCGATCATAATATTTTCATTTTTTGACAGTATCTGTGGTGTGGCTTTACCGTGGATAAATGGATCTCTACACGACACGACAGCTGTCAAAAGAACGAAACGAGTTTAAATGTAAACATCAGTTAGACAGCTGATTTTTGCGTTAAGGAGCCTTCGAACAAGCGAGCATTCAAAACAGCGAACCCGCCTTGTAATCAAACATAAATTCTCAAACTATTGTCACCCTTTCACGGCCACCTATGACTATCTCCTAACTACCCCCCGTTCAAACCTAACCTCAAAAGACCCATTTTCAGCCAATTTCGACCAAACACCCAAATGTCACCCATCCATTTTGGGAGCCGAGGGGATCGCCCGACTCGTTGGGATTTAACCTCAAAATTATCTTTATGGCTGTTTTCCCTGACCATTAAGGGGATCCCTTTTTCCTTGCCGTCCACGTCAGGTTTGCCGGCGGTTAGAGTGAAGGGTGATTCTAACCCTTAGTTGAGAGTAATAATTCTTGCTCACTTCGGTTGAAGCGCATGTATGTATGCAAATGTGTTGCAAACGACGGACGTCGGTGGGTAATTCTGATAAAAACGGCTTAATAATTAGTTGGGTAAAAGTAATTTATCTTAATCTTGTGAAATACTTGAGCGGAGATGGGCATAGAGTGACGTTTAAGACAAAGCAAGTTTGATAAGTTTCAGAAAATCTGCGTTTCATCTAGAAAGCCAGTCTATGACGAAACCAACCTAAAGACTCATGGCCAACTAGACGATGCGAGCCCATAAAAGGGCACCCCCGCCGGTAATTTGTGTTTGAACAAAGTGCCCCGGCCATATATTATCGCGGCCTACTGCTACTACAGGATCGACCCATTCCGCAAAGGATGGGAACTTTTTAAGTAGCTGCATGTGAGCATTATAAAGACTTTTCGGGCAAACTCTCGTTCGCCGCGGTGTTATCTTAGAGTTGGCCAACTTCCGGATGTTTTGGAGAGGACGGAGGTGGGCGCCCCCTTTTTATAACTTAATCAAGTGCCTGCCGGCTGTGGTCGAGAAGTTAAATTTTATGTTTTTTGATAATCCCTTTTCTGACGTTTCGGCTTGAAGAGGACGGACGAGGAGAAGGGCGCTCGGTATCACACATAATAATTTGCGGAACCTGTCTGTGGACGGAACGAAACGGGGGAAAAGGGTTCAAGTTTTTGGTTGAGGCCCGGCCAGGCAAAACGGAACCGGAGAAGTGGGAAATAGTGTTACTGTGTGATAAGAGAGGAAAGTTTTTTGGTCGATTCGGTCCAGCGGAAACTTGTTTCAAAGTTGTTGTTTCGGCCTAGGACGATCGAGCAGGGGAGCGACGAAATTACAAACAACTGTTACATTTTTGGACGGTCGGATTCTGGGTCCGGGACGCCAAGGACGTGTGATTTATTGCGGAAATTAGACATTTTACGGGTGAGAGTTTTCGGATGGACCATTGTTTATGGCCATTCATCTTGGTGCTAACCTGGTTTTTCCGGGATAATTCGGGTTATTTTTCTTGCTTTGTGAACAAAGTTTTAACCCGTTTGTAGAGCATCGAGTGACTGACCCCTCGGTTTGACAGTTGGACAGTGATGCCAGTTTGATTTATTTTGAAATTTTCTAAAAGCAGATTCAATTAAATACCTAACCTCACAAAATTAAAATCAATAACCAAACATTACCGAAAGACCCTTCTCGCCAGAAACTAATTGAAAATTTATGTATCTTCTACACACTCCTTTTCCCAGTCAGAGTGTGAGAAGTTTGCCACCTTCGTGTGTGTGTGTAAACGGGACGTATCAGCAGAGGCAAAGTCCCACCATAAAACACTTTCAATGTCATTATAAATCTTCTTAAGATTTACCCTTCCCCCTTTGCGTTCAAACTATCCCGGAGAAGATTTTCACGTTCGACTTTCGACCCCCGTTCCCAAAATCCCACGTGGCTGGAATTACTTTGACATTAAACTCGCGCGAAACCCCATCGGCGTAAGAGTAGGCCATGACTTGAAGAGTTGGAGAGGAGTGGGAGATTGGAAAGTTTTGCTTTATCTCAAAATTTCGCGCCCCTGGAGCACTTTTACACGCATGGCCTGCTGCGAAGCGCTCGGCTTGGCATTATCCTAAATTTTCCGGAGTGACAACTTGGATTTGACAGCTGGAGGAGTAATCAGATGAGGCGCAAATTTAAGTGTCTGCTTTGTTTTAAGGTGAAACTTGCTTCAATTAGTGGGGCAAAGTTTGACAGTTTAAATTTATTTTGAATTTTATTTTTAACTGAAAAGTTATTTGTGGTTGCTAGAATATTTTTAGTTGAGTCATATCAGTTTTTTTTAACAACAAAATCACTCAAATTCTTTAAAACCAAAACCAGTACCTGAACCAGAACCAGAACCAGAACCAGAACCAGAACCAGAACCAGAACCAGAACCAGAACCAGAACCAGAACCAGAACCAGAACCAGAACCAGAACCAGAACCAGAACCAGAACCAGAACCAGAACCAGAACCAGAACCAGAACCAGAACCAGAACCAGAACCAGAACCAGAACCAGAACCAGAACCAGAACTAAAACCAAAACAATCGCAGTTACGTCATTCATCGCCATTCCCCCGCATTGTTTTAGAAACTGACGAAATCAACAAAAACCACTTGAATTAAGTGCCCTGCGATCAATTGCCTACCCCGGCGGTGATTAATGGCTAATTGGATTTCATTTTCCGAGCCAATTTCTCACCGCCTGCTTAGCCTAATTCCTAACCTCAAGCCCCTAACCTCACCGGAACCATTAACGGCAGCTTAATCTGGAACCAAACAAGCAAACAAACAAAAAAAAAGTGGGGTTAGGATCGGGTAAATTAAACTAGTTACGGGAGGAAAAAGAAAAACAAAAGATGAGGATAATTTATCTTGGACATTTGTTGTTTTGTTTCGCACGAGGGGAACGGAGAACCGATTTATCGTGGCCGTTTTGCGCGCGCCCGGCCGGTATTAATGGATTAAGTGTTTCGCTTCTTCATCATCCGTGTTTCCGTTCAGTTCGGTGGTGTTTTTGCCCGGAAGCACAGTCCTAGTTGGCACTGATAGAGTAATAAATATGTTGGTAGTTTATCTCTGCCCTGTCCACCACCGCCGGCATCGAACAAATCATTCCGCAATCCTCGAAGAAAACCGTCCGGAAATCCAGCCCTGTGCTGTACAAGTACGATGGTTTGACAGTTGTTGTCGAATTGTGTTTGTTACTGCACGCTCATTCAAAATCACTCAATTTTAATCAGTTGGACAAGCGTTAGAAGAACAGTCTGTTTATTTACATTTCATTTTTGACCTATTTACATTGTTTTGCTTGATGATTGGTTCAGTTTTGACAAAAACTGAGTGGTTTCAAATAAAGGTGTTCTGTACACTCTATCAAACTTAAATTTCTCAAAAAAGACCTTACTCTAAAATGAGTAAACAAGGCAAATGTCAAATTTGATTCCGATTCTCTCCAAATTATCTCAAGCTTAGAATTTGTGTTAAATACACTTGCTAAACTCTGTCAACCTAGCGAGCTCCCACCGTAGCAAGTGTCAATTTTGGGGTGGGGAGTCAACCCGGAAGCGAAAATCACATAATGAAAATGATGACAAAACATAATTTGAGCGCAGCAGCAGGCTCTGCCCGGCTGCTGTGACATTTGTTGTGGACCGACCTACTTCGATTTATTGCCAACGGGTGCTAAATGGTAAAAAATGATGCCAAATTCCCCGGCCAGCCTGAGATTCCTGAGAGAAACGGGGAAGATTTACGGCGTGATGTGTGGTCTCATTAGGAACTGTCGCCGGAGACTTCGGGAGCAGTTTGTTTGGGGGTTTGGAAGAGAATTCCGGGATGAAGGATAGGCTATTAGTGCGGGATTTAGTCCTTCAGTAGGTCAAAGGAGGCGTTTGTTTTGGTTTTTTCCAATGTAAACAAGTTGGACACTGAACTAAAAAAAAAAAACATATTTTATTATATTTGTCCAACTTATTTTACCGTGTATTTCGAAACATTTAACAGGCTAACACATTTCTACTCAAAATAAAATTGACAACTGCCTAGCTCAGAAATGTGTTTGTGTTAATGACACAATTGTCAAAATCTACTCAAAATATTGTGTTGACACTGAAATTATAGATTTTTTTTTGATAAATTTGATCAATATATTTAGGAGTGTATTTTACACATTGACAAAGTATGAACAAGTGCACCGTTTTCAAATTGTAGCCATTTTAAGGTAACCTCATGGTTCATTTTTTTTAGTGTAGTCCTTATCCATACCTAAAACTTTGCCGAAGACACCAAATCGATCAAAAAAAGTCAAATCAGGAACTTCAAAAGATACAGATTTTTGAATTTTCATGTATCATTTCTGTATGGAGAGCTGCCAAATTTGTATGGGAAATTATATGGACAAACTAATGACGCAAAATTGCTTCTTTGGGCATACCGAAGGCACCATTCAAATTTCAGCCGGATTAAAAAAAATACAAAAATTAAAATTAAAAAAAAAGACTGATTTCGTAGAGAATTGCTCACCCGTGTTATTGTTTAATGCACCAAAGGTTAAGAAACTTTTAAAAACTTATTGTTGGATTCAAAAAAAACTCCAAAAATTCCTTAAATTCCTAATACTCTAAAAATTCCAGAAATACCAAAAAATCCCAGAATTCTTAAATTCCTACAAAAATTTAAATTAAAAAAAAATCCTAAACATTTTAAGTTTCTAATATTCCTAAAATTTAAAAAATTCCCAAAATCCCTAAACTACCTAAAATACTTAAAATTCCTAAAATTCCTCAAATTCCTAAAATTCCTAAAATTCCTAAAATTTTTGAAATTCTTCAAATTCTTAAATTCCTAAATGCTAACAATTCCTGAAATTCTTAAAAATTCTTAAAATTTCTAAAACTCCTAAAATTTCTAAAACTCCTAAAATTTCTAAATTCCTATAATTAATAAAATCCCTAAAATTCCTAAAATTCTTAAAATTCAAAGAAATCCTAAAATTCTAAAAACTCTTTAAATTCTAAAGACTCCTAAAATTACTAAAATTCCTAAAATTCCTAAAATTCCTAAAATTCTAAAAATTTCTAAAATTCTTAAAATTCCTATAATTTCCAAAATTCTTAAAATTCCTAAAATACCAAAAATTCCTAAAATTCCTAAAATACCTAAAAATCCTAAAATTCCTAAGATTCCAAAAAATCCTAAAATACCTAAAAATCCTAAAATTCCTAAAATTCTTAAAATTCCTAAAATTCCTAAAATTCCTAAAATTCCTAAAATTCCTAAAATTCCTAAAATTCCTAAAATTCCTAAAATTCCTAAAATTCCTGAAATTCCTTAAATTCCTTAAATTCCTTAAATTCCTTAAATTCCAAAAATTCCAAAAATTCCTTAAATTCCTTAAATTCCTTAAATTCCTGAAATTCCTTAAATTCCTTAAATTCCTTAAATTCCCTGAATTCCTTAAATTCCTTAAATTCCTTAAAATCCTAAAATTCTTAAAACTCCTAAAATTTCAAAATTTTCTTAAATTCCTTAAATTCCTAATATTCCTAAAAGTCCTAAAATTCCTAAAATTCCTAAGATTCCTAAAATTCTTAAAATTCCTTAAATCCATAAAATTCCTAAAATTCTTCAAATTCCTAAAATTCCAAAAATTCCAAAAATTCCAAAAATTCCAAAAATTCCAAAAATTCAAAAAATTCCAAAAATTTCAAAAAATTTCAAAAATTCTAAAAACAAAAATTTCAAAAATTCAAAAAAAAATTAAAATTCCAAAAATTCCAAAAATTCCAAAAATTTCAAAAATTTCAAAAATTCCAAAAATTCCAAAAATTCGTAAAATTCTTAAACTTCCTAAAATTCCAAAAAATCCGGAGTTTTTAAAATTTTAGGAATTCCTTAAATTCGTAAAATTCCTAAAATTCCTAAAATTCCTAAAATTCCTAAAATTCCTAAAATTTCTAAAATTCCTAAAATTCCTAAAATTCCTAAAATTCCTAAAATTCCTAAAATTCCTAAAATTCCTAAAATTCCTAAAATTCCTAAAATTCCTGAAATTCCTAAAATTCCTAAAATTCCTAAAATTCTTAAAATTCCTTAAATTTCTAAAATTCCTAAAATTCCTAAAATTCCTAAAATTCCTAAAATTCCTAAAATTCCTGAAATTCCTAAAATTCCTAAAATTCCTAAAATTCTTAAAATTCCTTAAATTTCTAAAATTCCTAAAATTCCTAAAATTCCTAAAATTCCTAAAATTCCTAAAATTCCTAAAATTCTTAAAATTCCTAAAATTCCTAAAATTTTTTAAATTCCTAAAATTCCTAAAATTCCTAAAATTCTTAAAATTCCTAAAAATCATTAAATTCCTAAAATTTATAAAATTCCTAAAATTTTTAAAATTGAGAAAATTGTCAAAAATTCAAAAATTTCAAAAATTAAAAAAAAACTTCAAATGTGCTTAAAATATCCAAAATCTCTAATAATCTTTAAATTGACAAAATTCCTAAAAAATTTAGAATGCTAATGCTTTTGCAATACAATCAACAAGTCAGTCGTTATGGCACGTGCCATAAAAATCAATTCACATTGACAGAAGTCCTCCAACGAACGACACTGAGCGAAATCGATCGTTTAAATTCAAGCCAATCGCCAACAATTGAACGTGAAATCATTCGAATTGCACTGTTTGTTTTCAAAACAAACAAACCGAAAGAGAGGGGTCCGAAAAGTCACTTGTTTATGACTTTCGCAAAAAAAAACTCCCTTCCGCCCACCAAAAATCGAACTCTCAAGGCAATTACCGGAAGCCCCGTGGGTTAAGCCGGGTCCGTTTTTCCTCCCGTCGGCTCAGTTTGATTTACGATTATTTACGCAAACAACGACATTTTTTTTCGACTCTTTAAACGGTGCGACCAGTTTTTTTTTCGCCGTGTCGCCCCAAAATCACGTCGCGTCTCTATTATGGCACGGAGAGAAAAAAAGGTGCAGGTGGTTATGTTACACATGACCAGTATGACAAAGAACTTTGCTAGATGATTGTTGAAATTTTCGATTAGAACGTCCGATCCAAATTTCCCCATGATTCCTTTATAATTACACTAGACAACTCATTTGTGGTCTATTTCGTGGCTCTGAAACAGGCTGTTTGATTTGTAAAGTTTTAAGACATAATATCAACGTCCTATCGAACTAAGGGGATGAAAATTGCAAGTGGAGCTGAACTACCCTATTCAGGGCTCTAATTGATTACGAAATAGTTATTCTAAATTTCCAGAAACAGATTTCAGAAGTTTAACAGTCATTTTTCCCCAACTCTTATGGTTCGGCAAATGTCCCCCCATCGGAACATCCCCGGGGCCTCCGGCCACTTCGAAGTGTGGCCACTACTGCCGAAATTTCAAATTTCATGTCCAGTATCAAAATCCATAAAGTTTAATACCCATATTGCCCCAACTCTTATGATTCGGCAAATGTCCCCCCATCGGAACATCCCCGGGGCCTCCGGCCACTCCGGATTGTGGCCACTACTGCTGAAATATCAAATTTCATGTCCACTATCAAAAACCCTAAAGTTTGATACCCATATTGCCCCAACTCTAATGGTTCCGCAAATGTCCCCCATTGGAACATCCGCGGGGCCTTCGGCCACTCCGTATTGTGGCCACTACTGCCGAAATGTCAAATTTCATGTTCAGTATCAAAAACCTTAAAGTTTGATACCCATATTGCCCCAACTCTTATGGTTCCGCAAATGTCCCCCCATCGGAACACCCGCGGGGCCTCCGGCCACTCCGGATTGTGGCCACTACTGCCGAAATGTCAAATTTCATATCCAGTATCAAAAACCCTAAAGTTTGATACCCATATTGGCCCAACTCTTATGGTTCGGCAAAAACCCTAAAGTTTGATACCCATATTGCCCCAACTCTTATGGTTCGGCAAATGTCCCCCCATCGGAACATCCCCGGGGCCTCCGGCCACTCCGGATTGTGGCCACTACTGCCGAAATGTTAAATTTCATATCCAGTATCAAAAACCCTAAAGTTTGATACCCATATTGCCCCAACTCTTATGGTTCGGCAAATGTCCCCCTATCGGAAAATCCCCGGGGCCTCCGGCCACTCCAGGTGGTGGCCACTACTGCCAAAATGTCAAATTTCATGTGCAGTATCAAAAACCCTACAGTTTGATACCCATATTGCCCCAACTCTTATGGTTCGGCAAATGTTCCCCCATCGGAACATCCGCGGGGCCTCCGGCCACTCCGGATTGTGGCCACTACTGCCGAAATGTCAAATTTCATATCCAGTATCAAAAACCCTAAAGTTTGATACCCATATTGCCTCAACTCTTATGGTTCGGCAAATGTCCCCCCATCGGAACATCCCCGGGGCCTCCGGCCACTCCGGATTGTGGCCACTACTGCCGAAATGTTAAATTTCATATCCAGTATCAAAAACCCTAAAGTTTGATACCCATATTGCCCCAACTCTTATGGTTCGTCAAATGTCCCCCCATCGGAACATCCCCGGGGCCTCCGGCCACTCCAGGTGGTGGCCACTACTGCCGAAATGTCAAATTTCATGTCCAGTATCAAAAACCCTAAAGTTTGATACCCATATTGCCCCAACTCTTATGGTTCGTCAAATGTCCCCCCATCGGAACATCCCCGGGGCCTCCGGCCACTCCAGGTGGTGGCCACTACTGCCGAAATGTCAAATTTCATGTCCAGTATCAAAAACCCTAAAGTTTGATACCCATATTGCCCCAACTCTTATGGTTCGTCAAATGTCCCCCCATCGGAACATCCCCGGGGCCTCCGGCCACTCCAGGTGGTGGCCACTACTGCCGAAATGTCAAATTTCATGTCCAGTATCAAAAACCCTAAAGTTTGATACCCATATTGCCCCAACTCTTATGGTTCGGCAAATGTCCCCCCATCGGAACATCCGCGGGGCCTCCGGCCACTCCGGATTGTGGCCACTACTGCCGAAATGTCAAATTTCATATCCAGTATCAAAAACCCTAAAGTTTGATACCCATATTGCCCCAACTCTTATGGTTCGTCAAATGTCCCCCCATCGGAACATCCCCGGGGCCTCCGGCCACTCCGGATTGTGGCCACTACTGCCGAAATGTCAAATTTCATGTCCAGCATATTGCCCCAACTCTTATGGTTCGTCAAATGTCCCCCCATCGGAACATCCCCGGGGCCTCCGGCCACTCCAGGTGGTGGCCACTACTGCCGAAATGTCAAATTTCATGTCCAGTATCAAAAACCCTAAAGTTTGATACCCATATTGCCCCAACTCTTATGGTTCGGCAAATGTCCCCCCATCGGAACACCCGCGGGGCCTCCGGCCACTCCGGATTGTGGCCACTACTGCGGAAATGTCAAATGTCATGTCCAGTATCAAAAACCCTAAAGTTTGATACCCATATTGCCCCAACTCTTATGGTTCGTCAAATGTCCCCCCATCGGAACATCCCCGGGGCCTCCGGCCACTCCAGGTGGTGGCCACTACTGCCGAAATGTCAAATTTCATGTCCAGTATCAAAAACCCTAAAGTTTGATACCCATATTGCCCCAACTCTTATGGTTCGTCAAATGTCCCCCCATCGGAACATCCCCGGGGCCTCCGGCCACTCCAGGTGGTGGCCACTACTGCCGAAATGTCAAATTTCATGTCCAGTATCAAAAACCCTAAAGTTTGATACCCATATTGCCCCAACTCTTATGGTTCGTCAAATGTCCCCCCATCGGAACATCCCCGGGGCCTCCGGCCACTCCGGATTGTGGCCACTACTGCCGAAATGTCAAATTTCATGTCCAGTATCAAAAACCCTACAGTTTGATACCCATATTGCCCCAACTCTTATGGTTCGGCAAATGTTCCCCCATCGGAACATCCGCGGGGCCTCCGGCCACTCCGGATTGTGGCCACTACTGCCGAAATGTCAAATTTCATGTCCAGTATCAAAAACCCTAAAGTTTGATACCCATATTGCCCCAACTCTTATGGTTCGGCAAATGTCCCCCCATCGGAACATCCGCGGGGCCTCCGGCCACTCCGGATTGTGGCCACTACTGCCGAAATGTCAAATTTCATATCCAGTATCAAAAACCCTAAAGTTTGATACCCATATTGCCCCAACTCTTATGGTTCGTCAAATGTCCCCCCATCGGAACATCCCCGGGGCCTCCGGCCACTCCAGGTGGTGGCCACTACTGCCGAAATGTCAAATTTCATGTCCAGTATCAAAAACCCTAAAGTTTGATACCCATATTGTACCAACTCTTATGGTTCGGCAAATGTCCCCCCATCGGAACATCCGCGGGGCCTCCGGCCACTCCGGATTGTGGCCACTACTGCCGAAATGTCAAATGTCATGTCCAGTATCAAAAACCCTAAAGTTTGATACCCATATTGCCCCAACTCTTATGGTTCGGGAAAAGTCCCCTATCGGAACACCCGCCGGGGACTCCGGCCACTCCGGATTGTGGCCACTACTGCGGAAATGTCAAATGTCATGTCCAGTATCAAAAACCCTAAAGTTTGATACCCATATTGCCCCAACTCTTATGGTTCATCAAATGTCCCCCCATCGGAACATCCCCGGGGCCTCCGGCCACTCCGGATTGTGGCCACTACTGCCGAAATGTCAAATTTCATGTCCAGTATCAAAAACCCTAAAGTTTGATACCCATATTGCCCCAACTCTTATGGTTCGGCAAATGTCCCCCCATCGGAACATCCGCGGGGCCTCCGGCCACTCCGGATTGTGGCCACTACTGCCGAAATGTCAAATTTCATGTCCAGTATCAAAAACCCTAAAGTTTGATACCCATATTGCCCCAACTCTTATGGTTCGTCAAATGTCCCCCCATCGGAACATCCCCGGGGCCTCCGGCCACTCCAGGTGGTGGCCACTACTGCCGAAATGTCAAATTTCATGTCCAGTATCAAAAACCCTAAAGTTTGATACCCATATTGTACCAACTCTTATGGTTCGGCAAATGTCCCCCCATCGGAACATCCGCGGGGCCTCCGGCCACTCCGGATTGTGGCCACTACTGCCGAAATGTCAAATGTCATGTCCAGTATCAAAAACCCTAAAGTTTGATACCCATATTGCCCCAACTCTTATGGTTCGGGAAAAGTCCCCTATCGGAACACCCGCCGGGGACTCCGGCCACTCCGGATTGTGGCCACTACTGCGGAAATGTCAAATGTCATGTCCAGTATCAAAAACCCTAAAGTTTGATACCCATATTGCCCCAACTCTTATGGTTCGGGAAAAGTCCCCTATCGGAACACCCGCCGGGGACTCCGGCCACTCCAAGTGGTGGCCAATTCCAATTCCCGCTCATGCCGGCTGGCATGTCTTGGCGTGTCCATGCCTCCAGGCTATCTGCTCCCGGGCCTCCAGGCCGTCTGCAAACGGGCCACCAGGCCATCTGCTGCTGATGTGTTCTCGTCGACGGCCAGCAACAGACTGAATTTCCGGGACCGACCGAGCCGAGTTTTGTTAATTTAGATCGGGGACGTATGCCCCAAGGCTGTATAATGGTACGTTCGTTTGAACAGCCAGTGTGGCACTGAGTGCCGCACTCGTCGGTGCCAGTTTTGGTTCAAACGAACATTCTTTTTCAGTGTGCATGGAACTCGCATGAAACTGAAAAAATATCGAGTGCGGCACTAGAGTTTCAGTTCCAAGATGGCGGCGAAACTCGTGCGGAACTAGCGCGAGTTTCTTCAAAGAAACACTTTGACAGCTCTGAGTGCGGCACTCAGTGCCGAACTAGCCATCAAACGAACGTACCATTAGGTAGAAAGCCATGCGTATGCCCCGCCTCTTTGCACCCATTCTCCTACATCTCCTTATTCGCTTTTTGCCGCGTCGACGATCCGAAAATTATGAGGTAGAGTGGGGGTGATTTTAGATACATCAATCTCACGTCTCTATATTGACTGATTGGGAAACGTTTGTTCAACCAACCAGCGTGCACCAAAAAGAGGGGAAATTTGCCGAGAGGGGAATTCGTCACGTAACGTTTTCGCTTCGCGAAAATTTTGGATTGACACCCCGTATAGAAACCTTAGGACAAAGTTCTTTGTCAAAAAAAGAGCAAATACCACCACCACCACCGTCAACGACATCATCATCGCCATCGTAGTAGACATTGGCGGTGAACATAACCTCACTCACGTCGGTAGCATGGCCAGCTGAGAACCGACCCGGGGACAAAATTGACAACGCAAACAAAAATACAGCGGGGTTCGGGCCGGGAAAATCTCGGTGTGATGTTACTGAACCGAGTCAAAATAAACAAATCAGTGAACAGCGAATGACAGGAGGGGGATATGGACTCTTGAGGGGGGGAGGTTGGGGTCGATCGTTCACCGTGCGCTATCGGAACCCCGAGGGCTATTAGCTGGAATAAATTTTCGCCTCTGGAGCGGTCCAATGGGCGTTGCGATGACCTGTGGGGAAAGGTTGGTTGGAATTTGACACTTGGAGCTGGCAACACTGATTTTAAGGTGATACTTTAGTTTGCTTTGAAAAACTTTTGATCTGACAGCTCTTTCTAACAAACGTCACTTTGACAGTTGCACGTATTTTCGACCGACCTTTTCACTAAAGTCCAAAAATCTGGCAACATTCTGCAAATTCTGTTGCAACCGGTCCGACGGACGGACGAATCAATTTATGGCCAAGAGGGGGGCCCTTTAAAATTAGTGCCTTCTGCAGGGTGGTCAAATTTTTTGGTCATCGATCCAGCAAATTGTGACAGAGAGGGAAGAGGGCGGTTGGTCTCTTTCGAGTGAGCGCGCGGCCATTTAGCCTATAAACAAATAAGCATCGAGACGTGGCCACTCGGTCGGAACGGTGAATGCTGGACCGGCCGGGTTATGGTGATGAAATGCTTCCTTGCACAGTAGGCTGGCTGGGTGCAGAATGACAGATCAGAGGGTTGTGGTTGAAAGAGGGGGTGTTGAGACAGGTTGGGACGATGTCACCATATGGTGTAACAGAATTTTAAGTATTAAGTGATGATTTATTTCAATTTCCTGTTCGTGTTCTCCGGTGATGTTTACACTCGGGAAGCGGGCTCCGGGGTTTTCGACGGACCGTCATCGGCTCCGAGAATGACCAGCTGGTGCGGTGACGGACCGGACCGGGAGTGGAATTTGCGAGAGTGTAGGAAACTAGTTGGAGTAGTGACGTTTAAATTGGGGCTTGCGATTTGTTTATATTTTTCAGTCGATTAAATTTAATCAGATTTAGATCAGATTAAGAGTGCATTTTGACACATTAATCTGCCCAACAAGCTTAGGGTCTACTAAAAAAGTAACTCGGCAATAAAATTCACCAAACGTTCGTTTTTTTTTTTAAAATCAAATTTTTGTAAGCAAAAATATTTTGAGACGGTTCCAACTTTATTTTTGCTAGATTGAAACCCTGATTTGACAGTTCTATTGAAATCCTGAGAGCCACATTTCACCTCTGAGCTGCAAGCTCACTGAAAAAGTTTTATTTAACCCAAAAATTTCAAAATCCTCACCACAGCGTCCTGATGTAAACAATGATCGAGCTGGAGCTGTCACAGTCCTTGTGAAATATGGTACCTAAAAGTCGCATGACAAAAAACTTTTGCTAGAAAGAGATAGCAGATCTGATGCAAACAAACCCGCAGCTGCCATGTAAACATTTTTTTCAATGTGTTGGTAAATTTCTGGCTAGAAAGCCTTATGATGTTACGCCTTTTGACGTTTTACCTGCAAATGTGTTAGTGAGAGAATCGTAAAAAAGATTTTTTTCAGTTTTTTAACCAATATTTCTCGCTTGAGAGAAGCGTGGCTCATTCTTTTGCCAATTTCTCTCACAGTCAAAATGACACAAAACACAAAATGTATTCAATAGAGGAATTAACTACAAAATCGGCCAAAACATTTTATATATTTTTTTTTAACTATTTTTTATATTTTTTTCTTTTTTTTTTGAATCGGATACAGAGTTTTTTTTTACGCGGTGCGTCACGTTTTTTTAATTCGTCGATTTCTGTGGAACGACGCAACATTTTTGCAATCTTTTAAATGTTCAAGAACTACAAAACGTTTTTGAAGTTTGCAAAAAATTGTTTTAAAGCAATGGACGAAATAAAAAGCGTAACGCCGCGTAAAAAGAGATTTCATTGCCCTAAAGCCGCAATTACACTACCGCAAACAAACAACCAAACTCGCACTTTTTGACAGGTTGCCAGTTTGTTAGCTTTGTTTGTTTGTCTGAATTTGTTTGCCGCAAACAAGTTTGAGCGTTTGGCAAACTGTCAAACACGAAAAAGTGCGAGTTTGTTTGTTTGTTTGTTTGCGGCAGTGTAATGGCTCCTTAAGGTTGGCATAGTTTTAAAATATTTTAAGCGAAAAAAAAACTATATTTTAAACATAGCAAATTTTATTAACATTTGTTTGCTATATTTTTTGTAAACAACAGTTTCAAATAAGCTGTAATGCCATTTATCAAAAAAAATATTTTAAAGGGATTTCAACTTTATTTTCACAGAGTGTTGGCGCTCGATTTGACAGCTCTTTATTTTGACGCCTATCTAATTTGCATCGGCCAACTACCGTTTTACCCGAAAATGTGTTAGTGAGATCGAGTTTCTCTCACAATGAGTGCTGAGCGAAACGTGGTGAAACAACTTTGATTTTTTTTTTTAATCTGTTCCTTTTGTCAAATTTACTCGAAATAATAAAAACTTTAAATTAAAACAAGGGAGTTTATTTCAATTTATCAAACATTATTTAGAGTGTATTTTGACACATATTACTGCCTAAAGGATGTGCGAAAAAACGTCATAGGACAATAGGTCGAATGACAACAGTAATTTTATCTCAGTTTTTTCTTACTGCCAACTAAGTCTATTAATTTTTTGTATTTTTCAATATTTTTGTGAGCATTTACATCTTTACGCACAGAACATTTGCGGAAATATCGATCCATCAAAGCTACAATTACATTTAATCTGTTTTGCTTTCATTCTAGCTTATTATAAGTAAAATTGAGTGTTGATATTTTTATTGTTTTATATTTTTTGTTATTTTTTCCAATAACATTGTCCTTAGTTGTTTTGTTAATTTGATTTTTGTTAACCGCGGAGTATTTTCTTGAAATAATTCGAACTGTCAAAAATCTTCCAAATCATCCATCGGTTTTTTTTAATGTTTGTTTGGCCTTCGGCAAAAAAAAAATCAACCGATTTTTGTTAAAGTTAAACGAGTTTAACACGACTCAGAACCAACAGAGCATTACAAATATTGTTAGAAGCCTTCTGAAAGAGACAACTCGCGCAAAGATCTTTTTTTGCATCAATGAACTCTGATTAGTTTCACAATTTTTATCGGTAATAACGTATTTTTTTGCAATGGACCTAGAAAGCCTTATTTTGCAAATGTTTCGTGTTATGACAATATTACACGTTGAAGCGAAAAAAGTTAAAATAAATTTGGTCTATTTTTTTAAATTTGATTATTTACCGTTTTTACTTAGTTGATGTTAATTGTAATTCTAGCTCAATATTGAAATTTAAAAAAAATGTACCAAAGTCATCGTATCCAATTGGCCTTATAAAAATAATTACAAATCATTTTCCAACCCTCAATTCTCAACCACGAACGCCACAATTAATTACGCAACCACGGTCCGGCAGTAATCGTAAAAATCTCCCAAATTAATTGTTCGAAACTAATAAAATCTCGCTTTCCCCTAGGTCAGCTCGAGAAACAAAAAAAAACATAACCTAATTATTCGCTTCGACTCGAGTTCCGACTCCTTAACGCTGGTCTTAACGCGTGCTCGCCAAACGTTTATCACTTTGTTACTTTGTCGCTTGAGGGGGGTAATCAGAGGAAAAAAATACAAGAAGAAAATGTCCCCCTCACAAAAAAAAAAATAAAAAAAAGGAAACAGGAACAGGCGCGACGAATTACAACCTAACCTCAAACTTGACTTTCAAACCGATCTGGTTTTGGCTTTATTATGGGTACAAATTTCTTTGATACACTGTTATTTCGAGAGGGGCAGTTTTAATCACGTCCGCGAAAAACAATATATATTTATTTTATGAATATTAATTATTCACAATTTGACGACAAAGAATTTTCGTTAAAAAAGTCACGTCAAACCAAGCAAGTCGTGGAAGTTTTATTTGTCCTCGATTTGACGAATTAATGAAATCGCAGTTGGCTGTGACGTACCAAGTTCGCGACGACGTGGATAACGATGTGGTGGTGCGAAATAATTGGATTAGTGGGTAAAAAGTACCATTCTCCCTCACCCAAAACCATTTGCAAATCGTTTTTCCATTCATCTGCAAATTGGATCAATTTGAAACGGAACGACCGTATCGCGAGGAAAAGAAACGTCTCTTTTGTTTCCAACACTGTGAACGGTTTCGTGTAAAGGTTTCCGTCAAGAAAAGCTTTGTTTATTTTTGAAAGGGATTGGTGTTAAATTCCGTAGAAGTATAAACCGATTGAGCTTCAATATGAGTGTAAAGTATCTGTCAATCAAATAACTGTCATTTTGACAGGTTTTCACACGCTTAAAGCATAATAGATTTTGAGTTCAAATAACTTTTTCAATTTTCGCAACGTTTTCACTGAACGTCCCTCCTGTGTAGTGACAAGAAGTCGCTCAACGCTTGCTGGCTGTGTTTTTGTCGTAAACAAGCATCACGTTCTCGTTCTTCCAGCAAACTCGACTCAATGCAGCAATAAAAGAATTACAATACTTGACAAAGGACTTTCTTTCGCTGGCTTCACAACACCACTGCTGTGGTGGAGGGCTTGGTGACGAAAGTGTCGCATCGTAACAATAAAAGAAAAGAAACCTCTCCTGCGAATGATGGCGAGATAATGCAAAATTATAAATTAGCTTCCTCTGTCGTGTCGTGGCGCGATGGTGGCTGAGTTGGTAGAGGTGTCAATAAGTGGGTAAATTTTGGTTTAAAATCGGGAAATGTCAACTAAAAACCTCGCTAAAAACAAAAAACTAAAAAATCAAAATTGTCAAAATTGTCAAAATTGTCAAAATTGTCAAACTTGTCAAAATTGTCAAAATTGTCAAAATTGTCAAAATTGTCAAAATTGTCAAAATTGTCAAAATTGTCAAAACTGTCAAAATTGTCAAAATTGTCAAAATTGTCAAAATTGTCAAAATTGTCAAAATTGTCAAAATTGTCAAAATTGTCAAAATTGTCAAAATTGTCAAAATTGTCAAAATTGTCAAAATTGTCAAAATTGTCAAAATTGTCAAAAGTTTCAAAAGTTTCAAAAGTGTCCAAATTGTCAAAATTGTCAAAATTATTAAAATTTACCGTTATTTGCATCACATGCTCTGCCCGGTTTGAATTTTCGAATAAAAAGGATCGAAAATTAGCTGTCATCAAAAGGTAGCCATTATGGCAACTGCCATAATTTTTGACAGATGTCAAAATTGTGTCACTTTTTCAAACTCGGGCCACATCCAAGCAATCCACACGGCAATCACAGACCAAACTCAAGAAAAACAGAGAGCTTTCCACGGAAGGGAAACCCTTGGCATGGCCAACTTCGTAATCTGACAGAACCTCCAGCAGCACGGAACAAAACATTAACAATGTTAATTTCGCTTGATACACCACAAGGGAACCATTTGCGCGTCCCCTTTTCTTTTCCTCAAACTTATCTCCCGAAATTGCCTTTCGGCGCATTTCTTTTTTTTATGATTAAAAGATGAACAACAATGGATTTTGAATAAATGTAAATGGTTATGGTTTTGGCATTTGTGCCGAGTGACGCCAAACAAAGCCGGAGCCGAAAGTTAACGAGCAATTTGGGGTTTTCCGCGTGGACGGAAAAGGACGAAAGGGCGGAAGATTTTTCTTTTGACTTTCTTTTTCTAGGTTAGGTGTTGAAAAGGTAAACAAAGGGAAACCCCTTTTGCTGTCATGAATATCTAATGGAGTCGCGATGCGCTGCATCGCAGCAAGCCAAAATTATGATCTGTTGTTATAGTTACAAAAAGGGAAGTTAAAAAGAGATAAAGGAAGAATAAAAAAAAAGTCGCGTTTCACTTACCCAGCCGCGTCAGCGCCTGCTACCACGGAGGAGGATAACATCAATCATTTTTACAGTCTATTACGCTGACAGCGCCAACTTCGATTACGTGAGCAGCGCCCTTTTATGGCGCTTTTTTTTGGCAGGTTCGCCATAATAGAGTCGCCCTCACACACATGCTCGAGCGGCAATTTTATCGCTTCATCGCGCCAGGGAAAGATAAATTGGGCAGAAACGGCAGTCAATAAAAGAAGGGGAGAGAAATAACAAGAAGAAGAACAAGAACTGTTTCGGGGTTCTTACACTTGTTTTCGCGTTGTAACGATTTACCTTGAGGGGTTTGCGGAAGGAAAAAAAACCCGGTTTCACATACGAGGGGTAGGGTTGTGGTGAAATTCGACGACACACGTGGAAATCCTTATCGCTGCACGACGAGTTTGTGAAAAAGATCCAATTTAAGTCGTTTTGCGGTGGCTAAATGGCGCTTTATTCAAATTGAAGGTAATTTTTTTCGTCCGACAACTGTCAAACGAGGGGTGAGACAAAAAAGAAACGACGGAGCAAGCAATCGCAGTTGGCGACGCGGCGACGTTTGAAAAATTCATGAAATCGTAAACCTCCAAGGCATCCAAGGAACCGGTGAAAAAAGGATTAACATTGTAATTAAAAATTTCCAGATTAGCAATCTCGACGTTTCGAATGAACGAGGGGTGTGAGCGCCCTTTCTCACATTGCACACACTCTCGAAAAGAGTGGCGAAGGAAAAAAGGGCACATCAGTCGTCGACGGATCACCCCCCCCTTCGCTAACGGGGGGCTCTTTTTCGTTTGTTTGTTGATGTGTCGGGGGGACTGCGAAACATTCCAAATATTTGTCTTTGCCGGCTCCGGAAAACTCACTCTGCGGAAAAATGCTACCAAGGTGATTTTTAAAGGTGGGAATCCAATTCAATTCTACCTTTGAACTACCCCTCGTCGCAGCGCTAAACTGTCAAACTTGACAGATCAAAAAACATTCGTTTCAGTGTTGCCAAAACTTCAAAATGTTTAAAAGTTGACACTTCTACCAACCTTAACCCAACAACCTTGGTCAGCGCCTACTTTTTTTTTCTCGAATGTCAGTTGGCTTTCGCTGGATTTTTTTCGTCCTGTTGCTCCGTCATTTCGGAGAAGGTGGTGGGAGGCCCGGATTCGCTAAATTTATTTTTCCCTTTTCGCTAATCTGTGGCCACTTGAACCTTCAAGAGACCGTCGTCCGAAACCCCCGTCGTCGGTGGAAAGCGGGCATGTGGGAATCGTAAATTTAAGCTGCAATTAAAGTTGCGGGCTTAAGCGATTTAAGCAAGCCTTGGAGTACACGTGTGGAAATAATTAGAAGCGACTGGAGACACGCACATACGTGGGGGGAGTTACAATGTGTCTCAAAGCATCAAAGCAGGCAGGTTGGGCGATAATTACCGCTACGGAAAAGCCTCTCGTTAGACGTCAAAATTAATGAATGCAGCAGCCAAACAAGACTATCGATTACATGCGGGCGTGATGATTTGGTGAAATTTTGTAACCAGCTGCCTTTTTGTACAAAGGGTAAAATCACTGTTTTCACTGGTTACGGCTTCTGTCTCCCAAGCAGAAGGTTCAGGGATCAAATCCCGGTCGGTATCTTTGAAATTTGGAATCAGGAATTTAAATATGAATAAAAACTAAAAATAATTCAGGTGGGATTCGAACTCACGCCTTTGAATTGGTGGTCTGGGACGCTAAGCAGTCGGCCATCAGAAGGTTTACACTCTAGCAGTGAAATGATCCGTAGTGTTGAATCTTCTCATATTAAATACGCGCTGATCCCTGATTTGCCTGACGGGATTGGAAGTCTAAATATAGATCGAGTTTCCTTAAGATGCTTGCTTCTATGTTTAGGCGGGGCCGAACAATGCCCAGCGACCTCGGAATTGGACCGCAAGGAGCTCTGTCATTCTGAAATGGGTCGTTGGAAGCAGCGCGAGGGCTATCACCACCTAATACCCGGGACTGAGATAAGCTGTATCAGCATTCGGCATATACACAGTCTGATACAAATTATACTTTCCCATAATTTCGCTACCGGTTAGCGGGTATTGGATTGGACCACACACACACACACACACACACACACACACACACACACACACACACACACAAGGGTAAAATCACTGTTTTCACAAAGCAAGAAAATGAGACTTCATTGCGTAGAATTTGCCAAGCGTGTTATGCAGTTTGAAGTGTCACAATACACACTAAAATGGGTTTAATAAATTGAAAAAATAAAAAAAAATACTAAATCTTTGGCAAAGTTGACATAAGTTTGAGATAATTTAAACTATAACAACATTTAATTTTACTCGTCAAAGAATAACTTTAAAAAAGTGACACTACAAAAATTACTGAGTTGGTTAAAAATTAGGGTGGTTCACGATTAGAATGTTTTGACAAATCCAACCTTCAAGGAAATTTTTTGAAATTTTTATTTGTTTTCTAAAAGTTGTTAAGTTTGCCAATCCAAGTCTAAAAAAGGAAAAAAATACGACCTCTACGTCCAAATTTATAGAAAGCATCAGAGCAAACCATAAAAATAAGATTTTTGAACGTAGCAATTCAGGGTTATGTTAAGGTTAAGAAAAGTGATGTTAAAGGGCACTTCTGCAACAACTCTTCTGGAGACACCGAGGGGATGGCAACCCTATTTCGACCAAAGCAAACTGACAACAGTCGACATTAGCACGGTTGTCAAATGGGAGCCCACAACAAAAGTACGAGCTGTCAAATGATAGCCCATAACAAATCATTGTTTGGGTTTTTGTTTTTCAAATTTCCCGCAATTCAAACGATAAATTTTGGAAAAAAAACACGTGAATTGTGTTGCTGATGGCAAGTTCAATCATATTGTTGTAGATTCCATCCCAATATTGGTTGAAAATTCATAGCGAAAAAAAAATATTTTTCTGTTTACCTTTTTTTGCTTTTTTTCTTTTTGTCGATTAAACAGTGCGCCCGTACACTGAGAATCGGCATTACACATTTTTCAGTTTGGTTTTACACATTTGCGTGGGACTTAAGAGTTTAACCAGGATAACACACTTCGTGTTACCAAAGTAATATGTATAATACTGATTCTCAGTGTTTGTTATCTGAACTTCCAAGATGGCGGCTTCTTCGCTACCCCTTTTTACCGATCTTCCGTTCCGATTTTTTCTCTTGATGAGCGTCAAAAGATTTTCTTTTGATTGTGATTCTTCCATCGCTGACTCTCAGAAAACAGAATCTTAACGATTCGTGATCATGATTTTAAAAATCTGATAATATAATCATAACTGAGATTTGGATCAAATTTTGATGACTTTTTACTGCTCTGGTTTGGTTGAATTCTCATTTAAGTTATTGCTTTTAATTAATGGGGCAATCCATAGATACATTTGCAACGTTTATTTTTCCGCTTCTATTCAAATTGGACACATTTGAGCAATTCTCTGAGATTTCGGTCATTCGATTTTTTTTGTATTTTTTAATCCGGCTGAAACTTTTTTGGTGCCTTCGGTATGCCCAAAGAAGCCATTTTGCATCATTAGTTTGTCCATATAATTTTCCATACAAATTTGGCAGCTGTCCATACAAAAATGATATGTGAAAATTCAAAAATCTGTATCTTTTGAAGGAATTTTTTGATCGATTTGGTGTCTTCGGCAAAGTTGTAGGTATGGATATGGACTACACTGAAAAAAAATGATACACGGTAAAAAAAAATTTGGTGATTTTTAATTTAACTTTTTGTCACTAAAACTTGATTTGCAAAAAAACACTATTTTTATTTTTTTTCATTTTTTGATATGTTTTAGAGGACATAAAATGCCAACTTTTCAGAAATTTCCAGAATGGGCAAAAAATCTTTGACCGAGTTATGATTTTTTGAATCAATACAGATTTTTTCAAAAAATCGAAATATTGGTCGCAAAAATTTTTCAACTTCATTTTTCGATGTAAAATCGAATTTGCAATCAAAAAGTACTTTAGTGAATTTTTGATAAAGTGCACCGTTTTCAAGTTATAACCAATTTTAGGTAACTTTTTTGAAAATAGTCACAGTTTTTCATTTTTTTAAAATAGTGCCCATGTTTGCCCACCTTTGAAAAAAATATTTTTGGAAAGCTGAGAAAATTTTCAATATTTTGCTTTATTGAACTTTGTTGATACGACCCATAGTTGCTGAGATATTGCCATGCAAAGGTTTAAAAACAGGAAAATTGATGTTTTCTAAGTCTCACCCAAACAGCCCACCATTTTCTAACGTCGATATCTCAGCAACTATAGGTCCGATTCACAATGTTAAAACATGAAACATTCGTGAAATTTTCCGATCTTTTCGAAAAAAATATTTTCAAAAATTTAAAATCAAGACTAACATTTCAAATGGGCGTAATATTGAATGTTTGGCCCGTTTTAAATGTTAGTCTTGATTTTAAATTTTTGAAAATATTTTTTTCGAAAAGATCGGAAAATTTCACGAATGTTTCATGTTTTAACATTGTGAATCGGACCTATAGTTGCTGAGATATCGACGTTAGAAAATGGTGGGTTGTTTGAGTGAGACTTAGAAAACATCAATTTTCCTGTTTTTTAACCTTTGCATGGCAATATCTCAGCAACTATGGGTCGAATCAACAAAGTTCAATAAAGCAAAATATTGAAAATTTTCTCAGCTTTCCAAAAATATTTTTTTCAAAGGTGGGCAAACATGGGCACTATTTTAAAAAAATGAAAAACTGCGACTATTTTCAAAAAAGTTACCTAAAATTGGTTATAACTTGAAAACGGTGCACTTAATCAAAAATTTACTAAAGTACTTTTTGATTGCAAATTCGATTTTACATCGAAAAATGAAGTTGAAAAATTTTTGCGACCAATATTTCGATTTTTTGAAAAAATCTGTATTGATTCATAAAATCATAACTCGGTCAAAGATTTTTTGCCCATTCTGGAAATTTCTGAAAAGTTGGCATTTTATGTCCTCTAAAACATATCAAAAAATAAAAAAAATTAAAAATAGTGTTTTTTTGCAAATCAAGTTTTAGTGACAAAAAGTTAAATTAAAAATCACCAAATTTTTTTTTACCGTGTATCATTTTTTTTCAGTGTAGTCCATATCCATACCTACAACTTTGCCGAAGACACCAAATCGATCAAAAAATTCCTTCAAAAGATACAGATTTTTGAATTTTCACATATCATTTTTGTATGGACAGCTGCCAAATTTGTATGGAAAATTATATGGACAAACTAATGATGCAAAATGGCTTCTTTGGGCATACCGAAGGCACCAAAAAAGTTTCAGCCGGATTAAAAAATACAAAAATTAAAATTAAAGAAAAAAGACCGATTCCGTAGAGAACTGCTCATTTAAGCTTTTAAAAATGATTGAATTCTGGGACCATTCATCTTAAATCTTTATTTTATGAAATATTGGCAATAGCACAACTGTAATCAGCTGATAAGCATTTTGTGATACTTTCTGTGTGTAGCTTAATTTTTGAAAAATTTAACTATGGAAATTCAATAAAAATTGCATTGGACTCATCTCCAATTAAAAATTCGTCTAAATCAATGATAGGTATTATTCTTTTTTTTATTTGAAATTGTGTGATTTTGGCTTGCTTGTACAAAATGTTTGAATTAAATAATAATCGAAACAATTAACACATTGATATTCGAGCAAGATCATAAAATGCTTCTAAATATATGAAAATAGTTTAGCAAATGTAGTTTGGTTGAATATCTATGTTATTCTTAACATTCTTTTTTATATATTTCAAAACTTTGATTGGAAATTGTATTTTTTTGTCTTTTATGAAATTTTTATCAAAATAAGTGGAGGAAAATGTCACACTGATCTCGTCAAAATGCAAATAACGCTAAATATTTTGGATTCATTATTTTACACTCAATGCTAGAAAAGGTTTATTGTTAATTTAACAAATTTAGTGTATTATTTTTTTCTAAAATTATAGGATTTTGAATGCAGGACAAGAATTGTTTTACAAGCCAAGCCATTTTTTTCACAAATTTGACAGATGTATACACACTAGGGGAACAGCATCTAATTCCAGCGTGCCTCTAATGTTGACATATCAGCACTTTGACATTCAATTACTGCTCATTGAAAGCGTTTTCAACTGAAATCGAGTGATAAACAGTTCAATAAGAAATGAGCAAGCAAGTTTGTATCAAAAGTTTTGCAAATTAGTTGTTTAAATAGCGAAAATCAGCAAATTGGATGGAGTTAGGAGCGAGTGCTTGACCTGCCAAACATACGAGAATTTCCCCTAAATGGAAATGGCTAAGTTTGGGACGTTTTGTCGAGATCTCAGTGAAAAAAACTCAAAATTGAGATATTTAGAAGAGTGACTGCAATAAACTTTTACAATAGATATTTTTTTATCAAGTGAAATGGAAATTATGCATAAACTGTATGCTGATTTTCGGAAGCATTTACAAGAAAATTAAGCAATCTTTAAAGCACGAACCTTAATTGAGAGGTCATAAATTCAAAGACAAACTGGACGCCATTTAGAAACCAGACAATCACCGAAAGAGAAGAAAAAACAAACAAACAAATCAAAGCCCCAAAGAAAGCTCCGCCTTGGCATGTGGATCCAAAACATCGTTAAGGTCCGTCGGCAGACAACATTTCGTGAAGAAGAAGAAGCACAACACAACTAGAAAAAAGAAGAGAGCTTCCCAAGCTCTACCACGCCTACTGCACGCTCACTCTCCAAAGAGCTTATTTTTTACTCCTCGGTGTTTTATGTACTTCTCGGCAGAGTACATAAGCGGCAGCACTAAAAAGCAAAGCAACCCACCCGGAGTGGGTCCAAGTCAACCCAAGTGGTTGTGGGTGGCAGTGGTTGGGGGGGAAGACACTCCGTTATCAGTTGCACACCAATGCTACAATGTGGCAACTCAATCGCTCGGAACGAGAGTCAGTCAGTTTGGCAACAACAACCTACCCACAACAAGAAGGCAGTGCTGCCAGCTGGGATTACACTTAATTAACTCCTCTCAGCGCAAGGAGCAGTGCAAATTCTGCTGGTGGGAAAATTTTCTTGCGAGAAAATCAATAAGTTTCCCACACCTAACTAGGTAAAAGCTGCCAAGATCTAGTTGTCCAGTGCACGCAAAGACATGTTTCGTCATGGCAACGCTGCTGGCCACTTGAAAGTCGGGTTGGCAACAGTTGTAGATTGTTGACATTCTTGGAAGTTTTGCTACTTCTTGGCCGGGCCCAGACTACTAGACCACATCTGAGAGGGAAATTTGAACTTTTGGCCGGATAACAACAATTTCAGCACAAGCAAGTGATGTGAGTTTAAGGATGGAATGTTTACATTGGCATTTCGATTGTTTTGAGTTGTGATGAAGTGTGTGCACTTCTGATAGGAATTTTGGATCTTGGAAGATGTTTGCATGTTTGACCACAGAGGATTGGAGTTTACTTGAGAAAGTACTTGTTATAAAATAAATATTTATTCTGTTTTCGTTTAATTTTTTTAAAGGCATTCCAGATTTAATAGATCCTGTATTAAAATTAAGTCTTTTTTATACCGTCCTCAGGGGTGACATTGGGTCTGGGGGTGAGATTGGGTAATAAAATTTCAGTATTTTTGTATGACCCAATCTCACCCCCAGACCCAATGCCACCCATGATGACAGTAGCAAAAAATTGTACACAAAAGCATACACGCAAAAATGAGTTCACATGAATATGAGTGAAATTAGTTCACGTTTCCGTAAACTTATTATTCCGTGTATGTATCTCTTTTTATTATTTTTTTTCATTTATAATTTTGGAACCATTCTTTTGTCAGGCGATGACAAATTTAAATAAAAATTATAGGGACAATCAAGATTCGAATTCTGTTAAAGTTCGATAGAAAAGTGTGAGTGTGTTTAGCTATAAATGTCAAATTTATGCGTAAAAATGTGTGTGCTCTTTCAAAAGAGCCTATAGCATCCAGTACTTTGTTGTAGAAATCAGGAGGAAATCTAGTTTTTTCGAGAAAACCTAACACGTAGCCTTATGTATGGGACAAACTTCAAATGTGTTTTTCTCAGCTTGCTGTTTTTGCATATGGGACATTTATGCGAACATGGGCAGTAGGGGTCGGACAATTTGGTCAATAGACCTAAAATAGTTCGTTGGCCTACTAATATTTCGTCAATATATTAACGCGACCTTGCTTTGTTCTCTAAATTCTTGATCTCTTTGACATTGACAAATATGAAATGTCAAATGGAACGTAAACATGACGCAAAGCATTTTGGCTGCGGTGATTTTGGAACGGATATTTGGAGCCCAATCATTATTCTCTGTGGCCGGTACTGTACAAAATGCCTTATTCAGTGTGTGTGTGTGTGTGGTCCAATCCAATACCCGCTAACCGGTAGCGAAATTATGGGAAAGTATAATTTGTATCAGACTGTGTACATGCCGAATGCTGATACAGCTTATCTCAGTCCCGGGTATTAGGTGGTGATAGCCCTCGCGCTGCTTCCAACGACCCATTTCAGAATGACAGAGCTCCTTGCGGTCCAATTCCGAGATCGCTGGGCATTGTTTGGCCCCGCCTAAACATAGAAGCAAGCATCTGAAGGAAACTCGATCTAGTTTTAGACTTCTAATCCCGTCAGGCAAATCAGGGATCAGCGCGTATTTAATATGAGAAGATTCAACACTACGGATCATTTCACTGCTAGAGTGTAAACCTTCTGATGGCCGACTGCTTAGCGTCCCAGACCACCAATCCAAAGGTGTGAGTTCGAATCCCACCTGATTCATTTTCGTTTTTGTTCATATTCAATGTTCAAATTCCTGGTTCCAAATTTCAAAGGTACCGACCGGGACTGTACAAAATACCTTATTCAGTGTGGCATCATCTAGGGACTCTAGGAAACCAAATTCTGGAGTTACGACAGGTGGGACAAGTGAGTAAGTTTGCCTGAGTTTTTTTGTTGGGGAATTTTACTCAAAATTGAGGTATAAATCATCCATAACTGCAACCAGGGGGCAGCGAAGAAGCCGCCATCTTGGAAGTTCAGGTAACAAACACTGAGAATCAGTATTATACATATTACTTTGGTAACACGCAGTGTGTTATCCTGGTTGAACTCAAAAGTCCCATGCAAATGTGTAAAATCAAACTGAAAAATGTTTAATGCCGATTCTCAGTGTACGGGAGCACTGTTTGATCGACCAAAAGAAAAAAAGCAAAAAAAGTAAACAGAAAAATATTTTTTTTCGATATGAATTTTCAACCAATATTGGGATGGAATCTACAACAATATGATAGAATTTGCCATCAGCAACACAATTCACGTGTTTTTGCCTTCCTCACCTCACTGAGGCAAGGCTATAAAATCACTCGAAAAATGAACTTCTTAAATACACCTCCTAGATATACCTTCACGTATACCTATCGACTCAGAATCAAATTCTGAACAAATGTCTGTGGGGATGTGTGTAGACATGATTTTTTTTTTCCACACGATTATCTCAGAACTGGCTGAACCGATTTTGGCCGGATCCGCCTTATTCTGTTCGTTTTGGGGTCCCCTAAGACCCTATTAAATTTTATTCTGTTTAGTGAAGTACTTTTAAAGTTATGCCAAGAAAAAGTTTTTTTGTAGCTGCAAAAAAGGGTGATTTTTGCATAACCTCAAAGGCCGGATCTTTTTGCTTACGCGCGAGAGTCGCGCAGCATGCGTAGGGATTTTGGTTTGACCACGCGGGGGATTGGCAGCCACACCCCCTTGCATGCGTATCGCCCGGTTGCCACATTGCTTAAGCAGTGTCTGCGTCTCTTCTGGAAAAAAATCTGTATTAATTATGTTGATGCATCATTTTGTCTCGACAATGATTTACTCGAACTTTTTACTGAAATATATAACTCATGAGACTTTTCTTCTTTATTTTGAAGAGTTGGTAAAAAAAAGAATTGAAAATTGCTGTTCAAGTAAAACCAATAATTATAAAAAATAAATGAAAAAAAAATAAAAAAATTAAAAAAAAACTCTTAAATTAATTTGTAAATACAACCTAAAATACAACATGAATGCGAGGAAGGCACCAACCACCTTAAGGTGGATCCAGTAACGTTTTTTTCCAAAATTTATCGTTTGAATTGCGGGATATTTGAAAATCAAAAACCCAAACAATGATTTGTTATGGGCTCTCATTTGACAACCGTGCTAATGTCGACTGTTGTCAGTTTGCTTTGGTCGGAATAGGGTTGCCATCCCCCCGACTGCAACCCAGTCAACTCAATCGGAATTCTGAGTCGGAATCTTTTTGCTAATGTCGTTTCTGAATTCCGATTGATTTAACTGGGTGTTTTAGCGACTCTCTAACGAGAATTATTAATTTTTTAATGTGAAATCATGATAAAATCAACAGAAAAATAATAATTATGCACTTACTACTACTCGAAATACTTGAAATTCTTGAAATATTTGATATACTTGACAGACTTGAAAAAACAAATGAAGTACATGAAAAACTTGAGATTGTGGAAATACAATTTTTGAAAAGGACCTATAAACTATTGTCTTTCATATGTTTATAGGACCTAATAAAAAAAACTCTAGAAATAAATGAAATTCAAATACTTGAAATATTTGAAGTACAAGTAATACTTAAAATACATGCAAAACTTGAAATACTTGAAATGCTCAACTAAAATTCATAAAATACTTAAAAACACATAAAATACTTAACTTAACTACATAATAAATTTAAATTACTTAAAAATGCATAAAATACTTGAAATTCTTAAAAAATTCAAATTAATTTGGATCCTTAAAAATACTTCCTTCTAGTTTTTCAATTAAAAAAACGCAAAATTGTGCTCAAACACCATTAGTTCTTTGCAAGAATCTTTGCTGCAATTTATATTTCTTGACTTTTTTTGATAAGGTCCTATAAACAAATGTAAACATTGAGTGTATCCCTTTCACACCTTATGTCAAAGTCCATCGGAGTAAGCGGGATACACTCAATGTTTACATTTGTTTATAGGACCTTATCAAAAAAAACTCAAGATTTGGTCTATCAGTTTCATTTGCAAATTAGCAATCAGGGTCTTTTATTTTAAGAATTCAAAATTTGTGAACTTCACTAAAATTAAAGTTGATTCATAATATTATCCGCGCACCACCAAACCGAAGTGCGCAACACTTCTGTTGCGCGAAAAAATCTGTTGCGCCGAACAAAAATGTAGTGGTTTGTCGTTAGCGTGTACATCAGCCTGTGGCGCAACAGCTTTGACAGGTTGCGCTCGTATTTTGATTTTTGTCTGCTTTCACAATAAATAGCTGTTTCACCATTACCCTATTCAAAATGTATTAATCAAAGTTCTCCCATAAGAAAAAAATTGTAGAATAAAACAAAACCTGCTCGAATGGAATTGTTCCATTTGAATTGGTAAACATGGTGAAGTATTAAGTAGAAATGTATGAGTTTGAAAGTAAATATCATTATTAAAAATAAATTAATTTAAATAATTTCATTAAAGACCAGCTCCAAAATATAATCACTTTCGGAAATCCAATCGCTCTCGAAACTGAATCCGTAAACAATCTTTATTGATATTTCCACCAAGCCACCCCCGTTTGTCAACAAACAACAGTGGCCATTAATCATCACACAGTAGGCATCGACAAAGCCACCAAATGGTCAATCATCGCGTTATCGGGATTGTTTAGGTGTTTTAGAATTCGAAGGGGAAGGATTGGATTTGGATTTGCGGGAAATTGATTATTGTCGGATAAAGGGGTTGGCGGAAATTGATTTTGCCACCGATGTTTGTGTTTGTTTGTTTACAGTGGCGCAGTTTTGGGGTTATGTTAATAAGTTGCTTTCCGGCGAACGACTTGTTGATGATTTAAAATAGTTAGGGAAAGGTGATGTTACCCAATTTTGGGTAAGTTGAATTGTCATCGCGACTGATTTGTTGACAATTTTTGACAGATCTATTTTTACACGATTGCAAGAGTTTATGTAGATTGGAAGGATTTTGAACTTTAACAAAGAAATAAGGCAGAAAAACCAAGAAAACTTGCAAGAGAATACCTTTAAAACTTTCCCAATCCCCATAATCATCTTAAACCCCTGACAAATGTCGCTCATTATTGTCTACATGTGGGTGCTCTCAACCCGCATCTCCGGCAAACTTTCACCAAAATCCCTAACAAATTGCCGCCGAGCCCCGCGGCTAATCCCATCGATTCTTCTCTTCCATCCAGGCAAGGCTGCAAACCGGGAGGATTCGCAGCTGCAGAAACCTTCGGCCCAAACTCCTTCAAACTCCGTCCGTCATTATTCACGGCGCTGCCAATCTGCTATTCTGCACGGGAAGTTAATTGAACTTTATCGGTACGGTTTAATTGGATTCCATTAGTTTAGGTTTTGGGTTACACGGTTGTTGGAAGTGGGTCAATTTTGAGTTTGATCTGTCAAATTTAATTTTGTTTGTTTTGAATATTTCTGAGTTTTTACGACACTCAAAAGTGTCAGAAAGTGTTAACATTCAATTTAGCGTGTACCTTAACGTCAATGATCAATCAAACGAAACCAAAACATAAACGAAGTTGTCTCGAAAACAAACAGTATGCAATCGCAGTAACACGTTTTCCGTTTTCCAACTCGTTGGGCAATCAAAGCGACCAAAGTTTCGAGACGAAAAAGCAATAAAAATGCGAAAGTTATGAATTATGTGATTCGAAAGTAAAGGGCTACTACGATTCTTCTCCTCTTTTTGCAGATCTTCCGCTACTCTGACGCAAGGCTGTGAAAAGCGGAAACTTTATTGGATATCGTTTACAGTGCAGTGCTACCCAGTCTTGAGTTCCCTCTCTCTGGAGTGGTTTGGCGCAAAAGTTGGTCTTGTCGTGTCGTTTTATATTTTGAGTCAATATTTGATGAAGTCGATCCCCGGGTCGGTCGGTCCAACCCTCAAAGGGTTCGTTTACACAAGATTCGAATTGCTAATTTTCCGGAATGGTTTTATTGTTCTAGCCGTGTTTCAACTCCACTACACAGAGTGAAACTTTTATCGAAGTGCTCACACGTTGCCGGAAAGCTGAGAAGGTGTGGGAGAGCGATCAACCCGAGCTCATTTTCGAGCAACCTAATCTGACAGCTGCACAGCAGCTCGTCGAGCGCACCTCAAGTTTCAGTGACAAGTTTTATTAAAAATACTTAAAGGATTACATTACCTTGAGAGTGTACGGCGAAAGTTCGCTGAATAACTTAGCAACTTTTCCGCGCTTCGCGCGAGAAGGGGTTACAATTCCACGAAAATCTGACTCATTTGTCAGGCCCCGGATCAAGACACTGCATATTTTAATTTTGATTAAAACGAGTGCCCTAATCCTCGGGTGTAATGACACACCCCCTGCCAATAGAATGAATCCAACTGAAATTGCTACTGTCACCTTTCGCGAACTTGACAGGGGGAGAGAGGGGTTGAAAGGGACAAACGGTGGAATGCCTCTTAATCGCCTCAATTATAGGCTTTGAGTTCGCCGGGACGATTGTCACAGATAAGGGGAGGGTTAAATTTGGGTAGAAGTTATTTTCGAAACTAATTTTTGAGCCTAATCAATTTAGTGTGTACAAGTGACATTTCTACAATCAACTCTCTCATCCAAGCAGGGATGGAATAATCGCGAAAAAATCTATTACGCTTGCGAACTTTCTTCACCCGCGAAAGAGAGAGTAGGCAAATCACGCAAAAGAAAATCGCTCCCGAAATTCTCCAAGAAAAACAATTTGCTGATGATTTTTTGTGAATTTCCTTGTCAGCACCAATTAAAAATATATATTTCATGTTGTTTACACACATTGCCCATCTACATAATGTGACAGGTCATTTTTCGAAGTGTGACGTTACATTTGCAAGTGTAGTAGTGAAAAAGATGTTCCGCCGAATAATCAAGATGATGATTTTTTAGATTCTTTTTACCGATCTTCCGTGCGCGAGAGAGGAGAGCATGCTCCCTTCGGATTTTTTCTCTTGATTAACGTCCAGAGATTTTCTTTTGATGATGATCATTCCATCGCTGCTTCCAAGACATTATTTTTTCAATGCGTCCGAATTTAATCAGCTATGAATAAATAAGACAAACGCGGGCAACATAGTGCTATTTGAAAAAGTCAACATCAAGATGACAGATTTGGAAAAAAATCAGACACAACTTTTTAAAAAAATTGATTAATTCCATCCTGATTTTGAGTGAAATTCACCTAAATAATTTGCAACATTTGCTGCACTTTTTCATTTCTGAGTAACATGAACTGGGGCAAATAAGGACAAATGGAGCGAATTGGGACAGCTATTTTAACAATTGGGGGGAGCACAATATTTTGAAAAAGCCATCCAATCCTATTCGGAAATTACTTTTGACAGGTTGCTTTTCATTCCTTTCTTAGTATATTTCACCCGTGTTTTCGTTTTCTAACATTTTAATAAAAATAATTCCTCGAATTTTCCAAGAGTGGTGGGTTAATTTTACTCGATGCTTGGTAATGTTCACTCTTTACTCTGGGTAGCATTTACTCAAAACTAAACTAAATATCAAACCAATTTTTAAGAATGATTTATTTCGAATATCATAAACTTTAGTTATTTCGAGCAAGCGTGTACATTTTTACACGTTAAATCTGAAATCACCATTCCAAAACAAAGAAGTGAATTTCATTTGAACTTTTAAAAGTTTAACACGAATTGTACTAAACTTCACTGAGCGTTACGTTGTTTGCAGTTTTGAGAAAATTCTTTGCAAACTAAAATAAATGGCTTTTAATTAAAAAGTTAGCAATAAATTTATTCCAACGTTTATTGAATTGTATTCAAAAACTCATTTTTTATTTAAAATTGATGATGATTTTTAATAAAATTCTACAACAACACAAGAAAATTATACTTAAAGCTTAGCCACTCAATCATTTAATCCAAAGTAGAAACATACTAACATGTAATTCATTCCAACACGCCAGCTTCCAAATTTGAGAGAAATTCGCCGAGTCAATTCAGCTCAAAAGGTTTTCTTTTAAATGTTTAAGTTTCAAATAAATTTATGTCAAAAAATATCTAAAAAAAATGGTTTCGATAAATTCAGTTCTGAGTGAAATTCACCCAATTCTGATAGTTGCCCTTTTTACTCATTTCTGAGTAGGTTCTATTTTGACGAAAACTGAGTGATTAGAAATGAGGGTGTAGGAAGGTTTTGTTTGTTTTAGACTAGCGTAAATATTTTAACTTAATCTTTTTTTTTATTTTAAAATTTTATTAAATTTGAATAAGATTTAGTTATAACTATTTTTAAATTAAACAAAACATATAGAAAGTCCTCCCTAAAGTGAATATTTATTTTTTTCATTAAGATTCATCCAAAACACCCTAAATAACACAATTGTTATTTTGTTTGAGCTTGAATAACAAAAATAATCGAAAAGTTAGATAACTATGATTAGGAAAACGTTGTTGAATAGGATTATTTGAATAAGTTACGGAAACTGCTTTCCGCTTAATTGATCGACGCCACCAACATCGTCAGCACAGCCGACAACATTGATCCAAACTGCGAACAAAGCTAACAAAGTAAAGTCCGGATTTTCAAAAAGCGAAAAAATTTAAAGTGAAAAAAATCTAAATTCAAAATTCAAAAATACTTTTCCAAATTTGATAAGTTAAGTGAGTGTGTGTGAGTGAAAACAAAACCAGCAATTGAAAATCATTCAAAAAATTATTCAGCATGACCAGATTAACTTATTCGCAAAAAAAACAAGATTCAAAATTTAGAAAATGTGTGTGTGTAAAAAAAGCAAAGAAAACCATTTCAAAATTATGTAGCAAAAACAATTTAGTTAATCGAGTGTGTTTGAAATTGTTAAGAGGAAACATTACAATGAAATAATATTTTGTTTGTAATAGCTAATAACAAGTCTCAATTTGTAATTCAGAGTTACACAAATGTAACAAACAAAGATGTAATTTAGGATTACGTAATTTTTGATTACAAATATTTGTAACACTGAATTACAAAACAAACACCACCAAAGAAGCTTGTGATATTTCAAACTCGCTAAGTGACCTGTTTGATAGTTCTTTCCGATGGAAATTTTCTGTGGATTCGATACGGATCGGAACGATCCTTTCTTGGTGAGGGAGCAGTTACGGAAATTGCTTTCCGCATAATTGATCGACGCCACCAACATCGTAAGCACAGCCGACAACAGTGATCCAAACTGCGAACAAAGCTTAACTTCGTTTCCCTCGCCGCGATTAAAGCAAGTAGCTCGATTAATGCTAAATAAGCAAAATCTCAGTACCTCGTGTGTGAGGCTCTGGAGGACTTTTCGATTACAATAAAATCAGAACGTTTTGGACAGTCTAACTAAACGCGCCAGCGTGATTAATTTCGTGAAATCCCCCCTTCGATCATGGAAGTTCCATAACTAATATTTCCAAAATGTCAAGATTTACTCAATAAAAATGTGTCCAAATCTGAAACCGTAATGCATTTCCTGATTCTTTGAACAATTTTCCACCAGTACATGATAAAATTAGTTCGAAAATTATAAATTTTTGTATGTTTTTGGAACACAATTCAAAAAAATCTTTAAATTTTATGCATTTCAGTCAAATTTCAGTCGAAAAAAATTCATATAAGATGTTGAAACTTTTAAATAAGGTTTCGAAATCAGTTAAAAATGCATTTATAGTTAATATTTTTTGTAAACAAAACTAATTTAAAAGATTTTAAGCCAAAATTTTGACTTTTTGACAATTTTTGCTAAAACATTTTTTTGTTGTTAAATCTGTAGCAGCAACCTTAGTGATGGTACAAATGATATAACAATAAAATTTGAACACTCTAAATTTGATTTTAACAAGAAAAAGTAGTCGGGGGTGAGTCGGGGTGGAATTCAAAATAATATTTTTTAACGCAACATTTTTTTAAACGCTATCGAAAAGAACTGTTTTCCAAAATAAATTCATGGACCGCGTGTGGCCTACCCCAGTAGATGTTTTGAAAATAACAACTTTGAGACAAAACTTACCATATTTCAAATATGAATTTATTTGAAAACAAAACTTTTGAGACTTAGCCAATTCATTAAAATATGAATTTAGTGATATTATGAATTTTGAGTTTTATTAAAATTTAAGCCATATTAACTTCATCAGCTCAATGATTTCCACTTAAACTTTGATGAATTCTATTGCAATTTGGGTAAGTTTCAGTTTACTGAATTATAATACCTTTCAGTTCTCAGTGATTATTTCCGAAATTTTGGTAGATTTTACTAGAAGCCAATCCACAGTTAGTAAAAAACAACCTAAATCTTATTGACATTCACTAAAAAAATTTAGGTAAAAGAAGAACCCTGTTTTGCGTGGATTTGGATTAGACGAAATCTGAGTAAAAATTACACCTAATTAGGCTTTTTTTAAATAAGCGTGTTTTGGAACTTAATTTTAAGATTTTCTATATTAAATTAATCTTTTTAATTAACATTAAGTTTGGAATAATGTAAAAAAAGATAAATCTCTCAAAATTTGTCCATTTGCCTCTGAACTTCGCACTTTGGGCCTCAAAACGAGGGGGGAGGGGGTGCAGCACGGCATGTATTTTATTGAATCCAATTATGGCAGTAAACTTCAATTAAAATACACACATTATTTCCGAGGGATTTTAGCGCGGCTCTGCACGTGGCAATCTGTTCCGACCGTGATAGGGTTAAATTGTCCTGTGCGTGTGTGTGTGAGTGCAGTTTTCGAGGGCGATTTGCAAAGGGCACCTCTTGCTCCATTTAACACAGTTCTAGCGGGATTTCAAATTCGATTTTATGTTTATTTTACTGCTAGATGTTTGGGATCATTTGTTTACAAAAAGTATCCAAAAATTTAAATAAAAATGGATTGCCTCATTTGAGCGTGTACTTGTCCAAACGTCTAAATTGAGTAGCTTTATTTAAGCATTTCAAACTGTCAAACTACACTGTGAAAATGCGAAGTTGATCAAAATAATTGAAAATAAAACTCAACGGGCAGTCGATCAACCAACAAATAAAGTTAAACTTCCCCCCTTTAAAAAATGAAAACAAACCGGAAACCTGTGTCCAAGCAAAATTCAATTTCCTCCAAAACAATAGCTTCCCCCAAACAAAAAGTAAATAAAGTCAATCGATCTTGTTCACAGCCTCACTCGCACACATCCAAACACATCTGGTCCATTTGTTTTGGACAACAAAAACCGGCAGAAAACTTTCAAAAACCCGTCTACCCATTTCCGGTTTGTCGATTCTTGGAAAACAACTTCCTGTTTGGCGCTGGACCACGCTGAAGATTAAGTTTCCAAAAATCGCCCAACCTTAACCCATATGGTTTTCGCAAAAACGTGCTAACCTAACCTCACTCTTGTTTTTCCGTTTGCCTTTTGTCTGGAAAAGTTTTCTTCAAGCAAACAAATAAATTTAATATCGATATGATTCTATTTTCTTTCAAAAACCGGACCCTTTTTCCACCCCCCTCTCTTTATCGGAGAGGGGGAGTTGAACAAAGAAGAAAACAGAGGAAAAGAAGCTGAAACTTTCTCCCTTTCAGAGAATGGGGTGGGGTGAAACGGGAAGAATCATAAATCGTTGGTGATTGTATCATATCTTGATTAGATTTCAGTTTTTCCCCGCCGAAGGCACTGTAATGACTGGTCTGGTTTTTCGGGTTTTGTGAGAAACGAGGAAGGGATAATCGCACTTTTATCCCCCCTTGAAAAAACAACCGAAGAAAGCAGTGAAGAATTGTGTTGAGGATGCTATTTTACTCGAGTGTAATTACGATGATGACTGGCGGCAAATATTTGGGAAATAATAATCATAATGGCCATCATCTGTGCGGGGAAGTTTGCCGAGTTTGCCGGAAGCACCGTGTGAAATTGGGTTAGCTTTGGGGAAGATTCGATTATTTTCGCTTAGCAGTGCAAGTTTGACAGCTGTAAATTTGACAACTACACGCTTGAGGAGTTTTACCAACAATGAGCGTCAAAATAATACAAACAAAAAAACGTCTAAAATTAAAAGACAAAGCACTTTCCCCCCGCACCGAAAACGTCATCCTTCAAACTGACAGATCAATTAACTTTTGCGACATCATTGTTCCATCTTTGGGGCGAAGAAATGTCACACAGTTTTCCACCCTCACCCACCAAACCAAACTTCTACCTCCCTCATCAAGTCCTTTTCTCCATTAGTGAGGAGGAAAACTTTTCCATATGTGACTAAATTTTGTTCTTGGCAAAAGACAAAATGTATCTCTCCGTCACAAGGAAAAAGGAGGGCGGAAAATATCAAGCTGTATAATTGTATTCTCATTTGGAGCGCATTTTAACGCACTTATGGCTCGTGACGCAAAACTCACTTTAGCGTGTGATCCCTGAACTCTTCTTTGCCCCGCCTCCAGAGCTGTCACACGAAGCTAAACGCGCCCGGGTGGCACTTTATCAGAAATTAAGAGATTTTTTTAGGGAAGGGGAAGCAAAACAGGGTTAAACAGGTGGAGGGCAAAATAGGGTTAGATTTGAAAGAAAAGAAGTTATTTAATTCCAAGAAAACAAAAATGTGAAAGAACAGATAAGCACTGATCAAAATTTATGAATTTGTCTGAAATTAGAAGAATTTAAACATTTAATCAAGACTAATGGTTTTAAAGAATAAAAAAACTAAAAGATATTAAATGAAGCTTCAAGAATAAAAAAGAAATCCAAACAGTTTTAAATAAGTATTCAATATTTTAAATTTTCTAAAGATTTTCTCAAATTTTAAAGGAACTAACAAAAGTTAAGTTAAGTTATTTTTTTAATTTATGAATTTTTATCAATGACTATGAGTTTTTTTTTGCAAGCTTTTTTAGGATTTTAAAACCTTTTTCAGGCTATTACATTTTTTTAACTTTTTGTATAGGATAGATGGCTAGCATAACCCTAAATTTCAAATTTCTAGCTAAACTTTAAAATTATAAAAAAAAATCACAAACTGTTGAAAACATTTCAGTAATGCTACTGAAAATATTTTTCAACCTAGGGGAAATTCTCGTATCTTTGGCAGGTTAATCACTCACACCTAATTCCATCCAATTTGCTGATTTTCACTATTTAAACAACTAAATTTGCAAAACTTTTGATATAAACTTGCTTCCTCACTTCTTATTGAGCTATTTATCATTCGATTTCAGTTGAAAGCGCTTTTAATTAGCTTTAATTGAATGTCAAAGTTCTTACCTGCCAAGATTAGAGGCACGCTGGAATTAGATGCTGTTCCCCTAGTTTTATTTCTGATCTGTGGTCCCAAAATTCAAAATTTGCTTAAATTCTAAAAATGCTCTATTTGATAAAAAAAAAATAACGTTACACAATGTATTTGAAATAGTTTACAATCTATAGAGCCAGATTTCGAAATGAAAATTTTAATATAAGCAATATGAACAAATTATTGTTCGCTGCTCCTGTTTTTTGAGGGATTTTTTTAAGAGGGAGGGGAAGAATACAACTTGAAATAAAATATTCAATGGATTTCCAACATTTTTTCAATAATCGATAAATTACTATTAAAAAGTATTAAAAACAATCAAAACTCCTTAAAATAAATATCTAAGAAATTTTAACATTTTCAAAGAATTAAATAATTTTTAATCATTCATATTTTTTGAGTAATTAATAAAATTAAAAAAAGCAAAGAAATTCAAATAATGTTGAAGATCATCTTTTTAAATGTATTTTTTATAAACATTTTTTTTGTGGGATTTTCAAAATTATAGAATATTTAAACATTTTGAAAGCTTGTAAAATTAAAAAAAAATGAAAAGTTAAAATTGAAACTGTTTAAAGGAATTTAAATAATTTAAAAACGATTCTAAAAATCCATACGAATTTTCAAGAGTTGTAATAAATTTAAAGAATGGAAAAAAATAAAAAATAATCTTAAAGATATTTCAAGGTTTTAAGATTTTTTAAGAATTTTATGGAATTAAATAAATTTATGTATTTAGAAGAATTTTTAAATGAATATGTAAAATATAGGCAGCGGCCCAGTAAAAATAAAGAAGAATTTCAAAATTTTTTTTAATTTTAATTTTTAATGCAATATTTCAAATATTATAAGAGTTTTAAAGAATTTTACAGATATGTTAAAGAATTTTAAATAATGTTTAGGACTTTGAAGAAATGTGAAAATATTACCATTATTTAAATTTAAAAAAAATTAAAAAATTAAAAATTTAAAAAAAAATTCGATTTTTTTTCAAATTTAAAAGAATTTGAAAGAATTTCAAATAATTTTAAAGAATTATAAGCGTTTAAATTTGTTAAATAAATTTATTTTTTTTTTTAAATAAATTTAGAAGATTTTAAAAGAATTTGTAAAAGGTATTTATTTTTTATAAATTTAAAAATGGTATAAGAATTTTAAGATTTTTTGAATGATTTTTAACTTATTCTAACGCATTTTTTAAGAAAATTGCTTTTAGGCATAGAGATTTTCATAGAATTAAAAAAAATTGAAAAATTTTAGAGAATTTAAAAAAGGTGAATTTTAATTTTTTTAACATTTAAAAGATTTTTAAAGAATTTAAAAAAAATAAAGAATTTTAAAGAATTTCGAAGAATTTTAAAGAATTATAAAGAATTTTAAAGAATTTAAAAGAGTTTGAATTTTTTTAAAGAATTTTAAAATAATTTAAAATTTTTTAAAGAATTTTTAAGAATTTTAAAAATTTTTAAAGAATTTCAAAGAATTTTAAAGAATTTCAAAGAATTTTAAAGAATTTTAAAGAATTTTAAAGAATTTTAAAGAATTTTAAAGAATTTTAAAGAATTTTAAAGAATTTTAAAGAATTTTAAAAAATTTAAAGAATTTTAAAGAATTTTAAAGAATTTTAAAGAATTTTAAAGAATTTTAAAGAATTTTAAAGAATTTTAAAGAATTTAAAAAAAATTAAAGAATTTTAAAGAATTTTAAAGAATTTAAAAGAATATTAACGAATTTTAAAGAATTTAAAAGAATTTTGAAGAATTTTCAAAAAAAAATTAAAGAATTTTAAAGAATTTTAAAGAATTTTAAAGAATTTTAAAGAATTTTAAAGAATTTTAAAGAACTTTAAAGAATTTTAAAGAATTTTAAAGAATTTAAAAAAAATTAAAGAATTTTAAAGAATTTTGAAGAATTTTAGAGATTTTTGAAGATTGTTGAAGAATTTTGAAGAACTTTAAAGAATTTTGAAGATTTTTTTAAAATTTTAATTTTTTTAAGGAATTTTAAGGAATTTAAAAAAGAAAATTTAAAAATACGAAGAATTAAAAAAAAAAGAGATTTTAAAGGAATTTTACATAAAATTAAAGAACTTTAAAGAATTTTAAAGAATTTGATAAAATTTTAAATAATTTGAAAGAATTTTTAAGAATTTTAAAGAATTTGAAAGAATTTGAAAGAATTCTAAAGAATTTTCAAGGATTTAATAAAAAATAAGAATTTTTAATAAATTTTAAAGAATTTAATAGAAAATAAGAATTTTAAAGATCTTTAAAGCGTATTAATTTTTTAAATGATTTAAAAAAACGTTAAAGAGTTTTAAGGACTGTAAAAACAGTGCTACAGAATTTTATGAAATTTTGAATAATTTTTACCAATTTTAAAGCATTTTTAAAGAATAGCACTTAATTTAACAGTATTTTTATTTCCTAATTTTAGAAATGTTTTCAAACTTTATGAATAATGTGAAGCGTAATAAAAAAAAAAATTTTTAAAGAGGCTGAAATTAAAGAATTCCAATTTTTAAGAATATTAAAGAATCGAAAATAATAAAAAAAAGCATTGGGTGTTTTCAGATTTTTTTTTTGCAAGCTTAGAATTAGATAGTTTAGTTTTAATTAAATGTAAATTATTTGAATTGGAAGGATTTATAAGATATTTTGTGTTTATTTAAAAATTATCAGTATTTATATAATCATAACAATTCATTTGAGCTTATAAAATTTCTTAAAAAGAGATGTTTTTATTTATTTGACTTAAATTAATTAAAATATTTTGAATTGTTGAAAAACAAATTAATTTAATTTGAATTTTTATAAATACCTAGAATAAGGTTGTTTTCATTTGCAATGATTTGAATTGATCAAAATGGATTTAAATGGATTTGAATAATTTACACTTAGATTTTTTTCAATGAATGATACACAAACGACTCTATTTCTTCCCAAGATCTCAAAAATTATACACTTTTGCCCCCCGTTCACCGAAAAGTTCGTCAGCCAAAAATTGCCGCTTCGCTTCTGTTTTTCGCCCAATAATACGATATTCATAAGCATCATTCTCAAGCGACGCCAAGTTTTGCCTATCCACAAAATTATATATCTATCTGAAATTAACATCTCGCCATTGTTATCATCATCGTCTACTCTGCCGCTCGTCTTCTTGATGAGGTTTTTGTTTTTCCCAAACTTTGAACGAGGGGGGTGAGGGGTGAAACCGAAACTTTTGACATTTTGCGACAATAATACACTCAGCTATTGTGTCGTTGTGCTCACTCATTACTGACACAGACACACGCACCACTTGTGAGTCTTGTGCTCGCAAGTTTTGTGATATTTGATATGCGAAAAGTTTTTGCTTCTTAAATTCAGTTTATCAGAGGCGAGTTTGCTGGAAACAACTCAATTCATCTCGAATTAAACAGTTTGAAAAGAGTTTTTCTCTGCTCTGATATACCCCTCGTTTGATTGACAGATTGACTGTTTTTGTTTTGACATTTCTTTACACGCTTAAATTTTGAAATGTCAATTCCATAAATTTAACAACAGTTAGTATTATTTGAAATCCTCTTAAATTTCAAAAATTCCAGCTTTTCTCACCACATGACTTACCCCTTCCGCGTCATGGCCTACTGTCACACTGCATGAGCCTGGTGGGCCTGGTTGCCGCGATAATAAATATGCGAATAAATCGGTGTCGCTTATGGTTTTAATTGCACATTATTTTCCGCCCCGGCAACAACAACAACAACGTTGCTACTGTTTGGCCCCAGTTGCGGCGATTCGGGGGTCTGCCAAAAGCGCGCGCGCTCTCGTGACGTTTTAAATTAATACTTTCCGGGGATGAGCGTGTGGCACGGAGGGAAAAAAATTAGCACTTGTATGAGGGGTTGTTGTTGATGTTGCAGGAAGTGGAAAAGAGTTATATTTTGCAACAATAACAACAACAACAACAACAGCCATACAAATTATGTGCTTTGGACCGGCTGTGGCCATTGGTGGGGTAGGGTGATGTTGTGCTCTCCATAAATATGAGCCAACAACATAATGTGGCGCACTCTGGCTGCAGCCGGCTGAAGCTGAGAGTACTAATTTAAATTTGATTAATGTGCAACATGTTGGTGATAAATATGCTCCTATAACGCACTTTGTACGGTGAAGCAATCACAGTAGGCGCGCAAGAACACACACGTGTAAACAATTAGTTTTTGGCGATTGTCACACCACTGACAGATCGATATCGATATATTTTTCAAGGGAAATTTATATTTTTTGTCAATATTAGTCAGTTTTGGCTTTAAAGACAATTTTGACAATTTTGACAATTGAGCAGTTCTCTAGGATTTCGGTCATTCGATTTTTTTTGTATTTTTTAATCCGACTGAAACTTTTTTGGTGCCTTCGGTATGCCCAAAGAAGCCATTTTGCATCATTAGTTTGTCCATATAATTTTCCATACAAATTTGGCAGCTGTCCATACAAAAATGATGTATGAAAATTCAAAAATCTGTATCTTTTGAAGGAATTTTTTGATCGATTTGGTGTCTTCGGCAAAGTTGTAGGTATGGATACGGACTACACTAGAAAAAAATAATACACGGTAAAAAAAATTTGGTGATTATTTTATTTAACTTTTTATCACTAAAACTTGATTTACAAAAAAACACTATTTTTAATTTTTTTTATTTTTTGATATGTTTTAGAAGGCATAAAATGCCAACTTTTCAGAAATTTCCAGGTTGTGCAAAAAATCACTGACCGAGTTATGAATTTTTTAATCAATACTGATTTTTTCAAAAAATCGAAATTTTGGTCGTAAAAATTTTTCAACTTCATTTTTCGATGTAAAATCAAATTTGCAATCAAAAAGTACTATACTAAAATTTTGATAAAGTGCACCGTTTTCAAGTTATAGCCATATTTAAGTGACTTTTTTGAAAATAGTCGCAGTTTTTCATTTTTTAAAATTAGTGCACATGTTTGCCCAGTTTTGAAAAAAATATTTTTGAAAAGCTGAGAAAATTCTCTATATTTTGCTTATTCGGACTTTGTTGATACGACCTTTAGTTGCTGAGATATTGCAATGCAAAGGTTTAAAAACAGGAAAATTGATGATTTCTAAGTCTCACCCAAACAACCCACCATTTTCTATCGTCAATATCTTAGCAACTAATGGTCCGATTTTCAATGTTAATATATGAAACATTTGTGAAATTTTCCGATCTTTTCGAAAAAAATATTTTCAAAATTTTCAAATCAAGACTAACATTTCAAAAAGGCCAAACATTCAATATTACGCCCTTTTAAAATGTTAGTCTTGATTTGAAAATTTTGAAAATATTTTTTTCGAAAAGATCGGAAAATTTCACAATTGTTTCATATATTAACATTGAAAATCGGACCATTAGTTGCTGAGATATTGACGATAGAAAATGGTGGGTTGTTTGGGTGAAACTTAGAAAACATCAATTTTCCTGTTTTTAAACCTTTGCATTGCAATATCTCAGCAACTAAAGGTCGTATCAACAAAGTCCGAATAAGCAAAATATAGAGAATTTTCTCAGCTTTTCAAAAATATTTTTTTCAAAACTGGGCAAACATGTGCACTAATTTTAAAAAATAAAAAACTGCGGCTATTTTCAAAAAAGTCACTTAAATATGGCTATAACTTGAAAACGGTGCACTTTATCAAAATTTCACTAAAGTACTTTTTGATTGCAAATTTGATTTTACATCGAAAAATGAAGTTGAAAAATTTTACGACCAAAATTTCGATTTTTTGAAAAAATCAGTATTGATTAAAAAATTCATAACTCGGTCAATGATTTTTTGCACAACCTGGAAATTTCTGAAAAGTTGGCATTTTATGTCCTCTAAAACATATCAAAAAATAAAAAAAATTAAAAATAGTGTTTTTTTGTAAATCAAGTTTTAGTGATAAAAAGTTAAATAAAAAAATCACCAAATTTTTTTTACCGTGTATTATTTTTTTCCAGTGTAGTCCGTATCCATACCTACAACTTTGCCGAAGACACCAAATCGATCAAAAAATTCCTTCAAAAGATACAGATTTTTGAATTTTCATACATCATTTTTGTATGGACAGCTGCCAAATTTGTATGGAAAATTATATGGACAAACTAATGATGCAAAATGGCTTCTTTGGGCATACCGAAGGCACCAAAAAAGTTTCAGTCGGATTAAAAAATACAAAAATTAAAATTGAAGAAAAAAGACCGATTTCGTAGAGAATTGCTCAATTTTGACAATTTTGACAATTTTGACAATTTTGACAATTTTGACAATTTTGACAATTTTGACAATTTTGACAGTTTTAACAACTTTGACAATTTTGACAATTTTGACAATTTTGACAATTTTAACAATTTTGACAATTTTGACAATTTTGACAATTTTGACAATTTTGACAGTTTTGACAGTTTTGACAATTTTGACAATTTTGACAATTTTGACAATTTTGACAATTTTGACAATTTTAACAATTTTGACAATTTTGACAATTTTGACAATTTTGACAATTTTGACAATTCGACGCCAACATTTCAAAAAGCATCAAACCATGCGTTTTGAGAAAAACGCATTTGAATGTTGAGCACCCATTTTCAATTCCCATTTTAATATAAAAGCAAAATAAGATGTTCTAATGATAACAAACGATGAAAAACGTTGCTTTTATTGATACTTGATCATCCAAATTCAATAAAACATTATTTCCGTAATTTTATTTGAGAAAAACAAACATAACTTCTTTTCAAATCACCAGCGTTTATATCACCCTGCTGACATTGAGGGGGGCGCTTTGTTATGATTCGGTTTTCTTCGCCGAATGTACATGGCGCTTTGTTCATGTTGCTTTTTTCCGTCACGAGGTTCATGTAGTATTTTGTTTGACAGGTTGACAGGACTATATAAAAAGAGACTGCTGATGGCAGAGATTTTGTTTATGTTACTTTATTTAAAATCATGATTAAACAGACTTTACTGAAGTAACATTTGCTCATTTTTGGTGGAGAGGTAGCTTATTAGGAGTACTTTCAGAATATGCAATAACCCAGAAAGTGTCAAAAAGTACATGATGCCTTTTGAAATGTTACCGTCGAATTTTGACAATTTTGTCAATTTTGTCAATTTTGACATTTTTGACAATTTTGGCAATTTAGACATTTTTGACAATTTTGACAATTTTGACAATTTTGACAATTTTGACAATTTTGACAATTTTGACAATTTTGACAATTTTGACAATTTTGACAATTTTGACAATTTTGACAATTTTGACAATTTTGACAATTTTGACAATTTTGACAATTTTGACAATTTTGACAATTTTGACAATTTTGACAATTTTGACAATTTTGACAATTTTGACAATTTTGACAATTTTGACAATTTTGACAATTTTGACAGTTTTGACAGTTTTGACAGTTTTGACAATTTTGACAATTTTGACAATTTTGACAATTTTGACAATTTTGACAATTTTGACAATTTTGACAATTTTGACAATTTTGACAATTTTGACAATTTTGACAATTTTGACAATTTTGACAATTTTGACAATTTTGACAGTTTTAACAATTTTGACAACTTTGACAATTTTGACAATTTTGACAATTTTAACAATTTTGACAACTTTGATAATTTTGACAATTTTGACAGTTTTGACAATTTTGACAATTTTGACAGTTTTGACAGTTTTGACAGTTTTGACAATTTTGACAATTTTGACAATTTTGACAATTTTGACAATTTTGACAATTTTGACAATTTTGACAATTTTGACAATTTTGACAATTTTGTCATTTTTGTCATTTTTGTCATTTTTGTCATTTTTGTCATTTTTGTCATTTTTGTCATTTTTGTCATTTTTGTCATTTTTGTCATTTTTGTCATTTTTGTCATTTTTGTCATTTTTGTCATTTTTGTCATTTTTGTCATTTTTGTCATTTTTGTCATTTTTGTCATTTTTGTCATTTTTGTCATTTTTGTCATTTTTGTCATTTTGTCATTTTTGTCATTTTTGTCATTTTTGTCATTTTTGTCATTTTTGTCATTTTTGTCATTTTTGTCATTTTTGTCATTTTTGTCATTTTTGTCATTTTTGTCATTTTTGTCATTTTTGTCATTTTTGTCATTTTTGTCATTTTTGTCATTTTTGTCATTTTTGTCATTTTTGTCATTTTTGTCATTTTTGTCATTTTTGTCATTTTTGTCATTTTTGTCATTTTTGTCATTTTTGTCATTTTTGTCATTTTTGTCATTTTTGTCATTTTGTCATTTTTGTCATTTTTGTCATTTTTGTCATTTTTGTCATTTTTGTCATTTTTGTCATTTTGTCATTTTTGTCATTTTTGTCATTTTTGTCATTTTTGTCATTTTTGTCATTTTTGTCATTTTTGTCATTTTTGTCATTTTTGTCATTTTTGTCATTTTTGTCATTTTTGTCATTTTTGTCATTTTTGTCATTTTTGTCATTTTTGTCATTTTTGTCATTTTTGTCATTTTTGTCATTTTTGTCATTTTTGTCATTTTTGTCATTTTTGTCATTTTTGTCATTTTTGTCATTTTTGTCATTTTTGTCATTTTTGTCATTTTTGTCATTTTTGTCATTTTTGTCATTTTTGTCATTTTTGTCATTTTTGTCTTTTTTTGTCTTTTTTGTCATTTTTGTCTTTTTTGTCTTTTTTGTCATTTTTTCATCTTTTTAGAGAGCTGTCAAATTATGAATAAATTTCACCCTTTTCACCTCGTGCTTGTGTTTGTTGACATTGCGTACTTTTAAGAAAATCGATTTTTTTGACAGTTCAATGCCTGCCAAGTTTTCGCAAATGTTTGTCAGACACTCGTAAATTTGACAGCTGAGAATCATGATGACAAGACACGAAAAGTGTTCACCCAAATTAACGAGTAAGAATGAAAACATTTCTACATACGATCAAATGACACGCAAACTTCGCCAAACAGTAAACAAACTTTGGGTCCTTTTTTTCGCCCCCACCCGGCGAACCATGTGGGAGACCGACCCGACCAACGGTGGTGAATTCCGACCGCCACCAGGGGAGAGATAAATTCGATGACCAGACAGGTAAATTGAGTTAGCACCAGGGCAATTAATTTTGGTCAGCCGGACTCCGGTGGCCAACCGAAAACCGGAACCAGAGAGATACCCAGAGGTTGGCCGCCCATAATTAATGGTAATCGATTTACGTATTCAAACGTGAAATAAATTAGGAAAGCGCCGTAAGGGATGTGAAGGAAAAAAGCAGTTTGTCAACTCGCAACTTTGAGGGTTAAAATCTGACGATTGCGGAGACGTTGGTGCTTGAAACTTTTCCCGGATGGTTTTTGACAGTGAGCAAACAGGAAAACGTCGACATTTTTCTTTTTCAAGCAAAAGAAAACGAAATCAGCGGAGCTGATTTTCCAAAATGGCGTCACCACCTAACTCGTTTGAAAGTTGCAAACATTGTCGCCAAAGCAACCCTTTTTGGAGCGCGCGACAAGTAATTAAAATTCTAGCCTAGTTTGGGGTATAAATTTCACACCGCACACAAAAAGCGTGGCTGGTTGGCCCCCTATCGGTCATATCTCATGGGATTTGGTCGGCTCGGAACGGATTTTACGTGCGCAAAAAGCGCGATTTTCCGCGTGGGCCCTAAGGGGCAGTGTCGGTGTGTCCGTGACGATACTCTACTCTGGTCGGACAAACACACATACACAAAGAGCGAGAGTGAGGTAATTAATGTGCAATTAATTTTTTGGTTGGGACATTATCGTTTTATCTGTTGCATTTAATCTAGGTTTAATTATAAAATTGAAAATTTATTAACAAAAACATGACGCTTTATGAGCGTCCGCGGGGAAATTCGCGCCAGCAGTGCCAGTGGCCACAGGGTGTTTTTCCGCGATTTCGCGGACATCGTAGCAGGCCATGTCACCAGAAGAGGAGTGCTCTCGCGAGTGGACTTCACAAGGGGGAGCTCGCTGATTCGATTGTGGAATCGAAATTTGATGAAGTCAATATGAGACAAAATGTCAGATTTAGCTTAACCAAAATCATCCAGTTTTCGTCATAACCGAATCTACTCAGAAATGAGTAAATGGACCATCTGTCAGAATTGAGTGAATTTCGCAAAATTTTCCTTAAATTCTGAGGTAAAATCTAGGGGGATGACAACCCTATTCCGAGCAAAGCAAACTGACAGTAGTCGACATTAGCACGGTTGTCAAATGGTAGCCCATAACAAATCAATGTTTGGGTTTTTGGTTTTAACTTTTTTCGCAATTTAAACGATAAATTCCAGAAAAAAACACGTGGATTGTGTTGCTGATGGCAAATTCAATCATATTAAAAGAGATTCCATCCCAATATTGGCTGCAAATTCATATCGAAAAAAGTGATTTTTCTGTTTACCTTTTTTTTTTTGATCGATCAAACACCGTGCGCGCGTACACTGGGAATCGACATTACACATATTTCAGTTTGATTTTACACATTTGCATGGTACTTTTGAGTTCAACCAGGATAAAACACTTGGTGTTACTATAGCAATATGTATAATACTGATTCTCAGTGCTTGTTTTTTTTTAACTTCAAAGATGGCGGCTTCTTCGCTACCCCCTGTAAAATCTATTCAAATCTGACCCATTTACTCATTTTTGAGTTGGTTCGCTTGTGACGAAATTTTGACGATCTTGAATGTGCGTGTATCGTTTTTACACTCAAAATCAGAAGTACCCCTCAAAAAGGGTTCTAGCCTTTATCTGTCAACGCAAGGTAAACAACCCCTTTTTGAGGATTACTTCCACTCTTTTTTTTAGTTTTCCCGTCGTTACCCTTTTGCAAAGGATTACAAAAAAATACAAAAATTACAAAAATTACAAAAATTAAAAAAATACAGTGTAAATTCATTCCAGAGTAGGTTTGTTTTTGACGAAAACTGAGTGATTTTGGATGAGAGTGTAGGGAGTTGCAATTTATACGTCATTTTGACAGATCGACGTGACGTTTGAATCCAATCAAATTCGAATCAGCGAATCCCCTCTGTACCCGGAAATGGTTGTTTTCATGGCCTCCTAATGTGTTGAGGTTGCCGGTGCCGCGGATGTTTGCCAAGAGCTCATCAAGCGCCTCAAATCGCGCCAATAACACTCTTCCGCACCACAATTTTGCATGTGTTTATGTGTGTTTGTGCGTATTTTAGTGGTGGTCGTTATAATAAAACGCGGATATGATACAATTTTGCTCCAGCTTCATCCTCCCCCTCTGTCGTTTTCCACATTTTCGGAATTTAGAGACCGAACCCGCAACAAATATGTGGAAGGGTGCACAGATTTTGCATATGTTTAGGCGCGCGCCCGGAGCTGTCACATTTGGGACGAGGGGTGAGCCGAGTGGTGTTGTTGGCCCGCGGGGGAAATTACACCAGGTGATGGAAGCAAAATATTGAATTTGCCGATTAAGCGGTGTACGTGTTTAGTAAAAATAATAACCCATAATGAGAATGAGAGTGTTGTAGCGAGCTCTGCACGTCAGGTGACGATGAGGGTTGGTTTTTCGAGGTGGATCAGGATTTGGAACTGTTTTGGGGAACTTTAAGAACTCGGAACGTGGTTGACAGATGTGAAATTAAGGCACTTGAATTTGGTTGAACTTTAATTTACTCAAAATTGGGTAAAACTCAATTTTATAAATTCTAACTCATAATAACTCTTTTTGAATCAGCGTGTTTTTGTTAGATAAACAAAGAGCTGTCACTTTTTCAAAAATTTGACATCAATCTACTGTTCCTTAAAACAACATTAAACGCATTTTTTGTAAAGGAGGTATTACACTATGGCAAACGAAAAACTCGCACTTTTTCGTTTTGACAGTTTGCCAAACTCACAAACTTGTTTGCGGCAAACTGCAAACAAATGTTGGCGAACAAGAACGTAGACGAACTGGCAAACTGTCAAAATGTGCGAGTTTGTTTGTTTGCCGTAGTCTAATACCTCCTTAAGGTACTGTTCCTATTTATAATAATCATAATTTGGAAGGCAATTTTACCCATCTGTCCACCCTTTTTCTTGAAAATACTTGTCATCATTCTTCATTATCACAATATTATTATAAGGAATTCTCATTTTCATAAAAAAACAACATCTTTCCTCCATTATCCCCCTGGCGAAACCCTTTCAGGGGTCATCTTTCGAAAGAGTCAGAAAAAAATCCTCCTCTCATCGATAAGAAAGTGCAGTGTCATTAATTAAAAATTCCTGTTCTTAGAGCAAAAAATACCTTCGGTCACCCTTCTTCCTTGCCGAAGTAATGAAGTAACAACAAGCAATTTTAATGCAAATGAATTGCCGGCCCATAAAATTAATCCCACCGGACAGGTCCCCGAAGTCACCTCCACCGAAGAATCTTGCGACCCCTCGGTAGCCTCGGTGAGTTATGGGACGGAGAATAACCCTTTTTTTTGCTAAGGGACGGGATATCGAAAGAGGCCAGTTTAATTACCGCAGGCCGTCCCTCATCTTCTCTGACCTGATTTATAATGGCAATTTCTTGTTTTAACTTGGTCGAAAGATGGACGGAATTGGTGGTTTGGTGACGTTTCTTCCGGAAAATTAATGGTCATTTTGGAAGGGGTTGGAAATGTGGTCCAAGATGGTGGTGAAAATTATTCCAAGATTGGTTAGAATACTAGAAGCGTGTAGCGAAAAGCTGAAAGTCGGAAAAACTGACGCCATTTTACCATTAATTCTTTACTCTTTACTCTTTACTCTTTACTCTTTACTCTTTACTCTTTACTCTTTACTCTTTACTCTTTACTCTTTACTCTTTACTCTTTACTCTTTACTCTTTACTCTTTACTCTTTACTCTTTACTCTTTACTCTTTACTCTTTACTCTTTACTCTTTACTCTTTACTCTTTACTCTTTACTCTTTACTCTTTACTCTTTACTCTTTACTCTTTACTCTTTACTCTTTACTCTTTGACAATTTTGACAATTTTGACAATTTTGACAATTTTGACAATTTTGACAATTTTGACAATTTTGACAATTTTGACAATTTTGACAATTTTGACAATTTTGACAATTTTGACAATTTTGACAATTTTGACAATTTTGACAATTTTGACAATTTTGACAATTTTGACAATTTTGACAATTTTGACAATTTTGACAATTTTGACAATTTTGACAATTTTGACAATTTTGACAATTTTGACAATTTTGACAATTTTGACAATTTTGACAATTTTGACAATTTTGACAATTTTGACAATTTTGACAATTTTGACAATTTTGACAATTTTGACAATTTTGACAATTTTGACAATTTTGACAATTTTGACAATTTTGACAATTTTGACAATTTTGACAATTTTGACAATTTTGACAATTTTGACAATTTTGACAATTTTGACAATTTTGACAATTTTGACAATTTTGACAATTTTGACAATTTTGACAATTTTGACAATTTTGACAATTTTGACAATTTTGACAATTTTGACAATTTTGACAATTTTGACAATTTTGACAATTTTGACAATTTTGACAATTTTGACAATTTTGACAATTTTGACAATTTTGACAATTTTGACAATTTTGACAATTTTGACAATTTTGACAATTTTGACAATTTTGACAATTTTGACAATTTTGACAATTTTGACAATTTTGACAATTTTGACAATTTTGACAATTTTGACAATTTTGACAATTTTGACAATTTTGACAATTTTGACAATTTTGACAATTTTGACAATTTTGACAATTTTGACAATTTTGACAATTTTGACAATTTTGACAATTTTGACAATTTTGACAATTTTGACAATTTTGACAATTTTGACAATTTTGACAATTTTGACAATTTTGACAATTTTGACAATTTTGACAATTTTGACAATTTTGACAATTTTGACAATTTTGACAATTTTGACAATTTTGACAATTTTGACAATTTTGACAATTTTGACAATTTTGACAATTTTGACAATTTTGACAATTTTGACAATTTTGACAATTTTGACAATTTTGACAATTTTGACAATTTTGACAATTTTGACAATTTTGACAATTTTGACAATTTTGACAATTTTGACAATTTTGACAATTTTGACAATTTTGACAATTTTGACAATTTTGACAATTTTGACAATTTTGACAATTTTGACAATTTTGACAATTTTGACAATTTTGACAATTTTGACAATTTTGACAATTTTGACAATTTTGACAATTTTGACAATTTTGACAATTTTGACAATTTTGACAATTTTGACAATTTTGACAATTTTGACAATTTTGACAATTTTGACAATTTTGACAATTTTGACAATTTTGACAATTTTGACAATTTTGACAATTTTGACAATTTTGACAATTTTGACAATTTTGACAATTTTGACAATTTTGACAATTTTGACAATTTTGACAATTTTGACAATTTTGACAATTTTGACAATTTTGACAATTTTGACAATTTTGACAATTTTGACAATTTTGACAATTTGACAATTTTGACAATTTTGACAATTTTGACAATTTTGACAATTTTGACAATTTTGTCAATTTTGACAATTTTGTCAATTTTGACAATTTTGACAATTTTGACAATTTTGACAATTTTGACAATTTTGACAATTTTGACAATTTTGACAATTTTGACAATTTTGACAATTTTGACAATTTTGACAATTTTGACAATTTTGACAATTTTGACAATTTTGACAATTTTGACAATTTTGACAATTTTGACAATTTTGACAATTTTGACAATTTTGACAATTTTGACAATTTTGACAATTTTGACAATTTTGACAATTTTGACAATTTTGACAATTTTGACAATTTTGACAATTTTGACAATTTTGACAATTTTGACAATTTTGGCAATTTTGACAATTTTGACAATTTTGACAATTTTGACAATTTTGACAATTTTGACAATTTTGACAATTTTGACAATTTTGACAATTTTGTCAATTTTGACAATTTTGTCAATTTTGACAATTTTGACAATTTTGACAATTTTGACAATTTTGACAATTTTGACAATTTTGACAATTTTGACAATTTTGACAATTTTGACAATTTTGACAATTTTGACAATTTTGACAATTTTGACAATTTTGACAATTTTGACAATTTTGACAATTTTGACAATTTTGACAATTTTGACAATTTTGACAATTTTGACAATTTTGACAATTTTGACAATTTTGACAATTTTGACAATTTTGACAATTTGACAATTTTGACAATTTTGACAATTTTGACAATTTTGACAATTTTGACAATTTTGACAATTTTGACAATTTTGACAATTTTGACAATTTTGACAATTTTGACAATTTTGACAATTTTGACAATTTTGACAATTTTGACAATTTTGACAATTTTGACAATTTTGACAATTTTGACAATTTTGACAATTTTGACAATTTTGAAAATTTTGTCAATTTTGACAATTTTGACAATTTTGAAAATTTTGTCAATTTTGACAATTTTGACAATTTTGACAATTTTGACAATTTTGACAATTTTGACAATTTTGACAATTTTGACAATTTTGACAATTTTGACAATTTTGACAATTTTGACAATTTTGACAATTTTTACAATTTTTACAATTTTTACAATTTTTACAATTTTGACAATTTTGACAATTTTGACAATTTTGACAATTTTGACAATTTTGACAATTTTGACAATTTTGACAATTTTGACAATTTTGACAATTTTGACAATTTTGACAATTTTGACAATTTTGACAATTTTGACAATTTTTACAATTTTGACAATTTTGACAATTTTGACAATTTTGACAATTTTGACAATTTTGACAATTTTGACAATTTTGACAATTTTGACAATTTTGACAATTTTGACAATTTTGACAATTTTGACAATTTTGACAATTTTGACAATTTTGACAATTTTGACAATTTTGACAATTTTGACAATTTTGACAATTTGGACAATTTTGACAATTTTGACAATTTTGACAATTTTGACAATTTTGACAATTTTGACAATTTTGACAGTTTTGAAAGTTTTGACAATTTTGACAATTTTGACAATTTTGACAATTTTGACAATTTTGACAATTTTGACAATTTTGACAATTTTGACAATTTTGACAATTTTGACAATTTTGACAATTTTGACAATTTTAACAATTTTGACAATTTTGACAATTTTGACAATTTTGACAATTTTGACAACTTTGCTTATTCTTGTTTTTCGTAGCAATCATTTAGACAGCTACACTGAAAAAATGCTCATAAAAACTTTGAGCAATGCAATGCATGGTTTCAAATTAATTCTTGTCGTCCTTCCGCAGTAAACACACCATTTTTCACCAATCACAAACAATAAATTAAAAAGATCATTATCAGCACTGAATGCGCGCAGCGAAAAGTTGTTGAAAATAAACCTGACAATTGTATCATTTTCCGGCCTCCCGGAAAAAAATGTGCAGTCAAATGGCACTTTGAATGCACTTTTCGATAGCGCGAACCTCCTCCCACCCAAACAATAACAAAAAAGTTGGTTGCAACTCCACTTGCCCACCGCTTATCTGTTGATCAGCTTTAAAAACGAAAAATTATGAGCTAATTATGCATGAAACCGTGCGCCCCTTTTTACAGTTTGTACACATTTTAATGTGTTTTTTTATTCGTGTGGTCGTGGCCAGCCCTTCCACCATTTTTGCACGGCACAGACCTGAAACCTGAAACCACACGCGTTTTTCCGGAACTGTTGTGGGGTGAAAACCCCCACCCCGAAACCCGTGCAACCGCGGTCAAATGATAATGATCTGTTTATTTTGCGCCGAAAGCTTTCCATAATCGGCAATTTATTGAAATTAACTCGTGGTTGTAATTCCACCCACCCCTGACGTTCACCTCTTCGACAGGGCTGTGCCAAACGACTCCCCGTAGTCCGGTTTCGGTAATCAAAGTTGGCCGTGCCTCGTGATGATGCTCGGCATATGGTTGCAGAAAATCGCCACTTTTACGACGTCTTTATCAGTTTGTTCCGGGCGCCGGAATGTAATCCCACTCTAGTCTTATCACGTGGAGTGGTCCTCCCCTCGGGGGAGATGGCGCCAGCTTCTTCTGCGTATATTTATCGAGTAGATTTCGGTGCGAAATGGTTATGACATGACAAACCGCAGTTATCGTCCGAAGAAAGAAGAGATTTCTTTTTATGACCTCCCCCTTTGTCCAATCCTGATGGGTCATCATCGCAGCTTCACCTTAATTGAAACGACCCCCTAACAAAACCGTATGCCCTTAATCAAAGAGTGGGGCTACCTTAAATAAATCTTCCCCAACCCCACCGCTCCTGTCAAAACAACCCCCGGTTTTGACAGGTCTGGTGGTGCCATCTGGTGCGTGTCCTTTCATATGCAAACCATGATTAATTGATTGTGACCAAATGTTGTCACTCGCACCACTCGTCCTGTCATCGCCGCCATGTTGCATCGTAGTAGGCTGGTCTTGACTTAGGCTGCAACCTTGCAGTGATGTTTGTGTGGCAAATGTCAGTGGTGGGAATGTCACTGCGTTGGAAATAATCAAAACAATGTTTACACGCTTATCTAAAATAACTTCGTTTTTAGTTATTTTCAATCGGAATTGAAAATCTCAAGTTTTATTTAATTCGAGTAATTTTTATGCAAATATTCATCTGAATACAAAAGCGAGTGAATTCACTCAAAAAATTGTGTTAAAAATGTCATAATATGGTATACATAAAAAAACGAAAAAATGTCAAAAATGTCAAAAATGTCAAAAATGTCAAAAATGTCAAAAATGTCAAAAATGTCAAAAATGTCAAAAATGTCAAAAATGTCAAAAATGTCAAAAATGTCAAAAATGACAAAAATGTCAAAAATGTCAAAAATGTCAAAAATGTCAAAAATGTCAAAAATGTCAAAAATGTCAAAAATGTCAAAACTGTCAAAACTGTCAAAAATGTCAAACATGTCAAAAATGTCAAAAATGTCAAAAATGTCAAAAATGTCAAAAATGTCAAAAATGTCAAAAATGTCAAAAATGTCAAAAATGTCAAAAATGTCAAAAATGTCAAAAATGTCAAAAATGTCAAAAATGTCAAAAATGTCAAAAATGTCAAAAATGTCAAAAATGTCAAAAATGTCAAAAATGTCAAAAATGTCAAAAATGTCAAAAATGTCAAAAATGTCAAAAATGTCAAAAATGTCAAAAATGTCAAAAATGTCAAAAATGTCAAAAATGTCAAAAATTTCAAAAATGTCAAAAATGTCAAAAATGTCAAAAATGTCAAAACTGTCAAAACTGTCAAACATGTCAAAAATGTCAAAAATGTCAAAAATGTCAAAAATGTCAAAAATGTCAAAAATGTCAAAAATGTCAAAAATGTCAAAAATGTCAAAAATGTCAAAAATGTCAAAAATATCAAAAATGACAAAAATGTTAAAAATGTCAAAAATGCCAAAAATGTCAAAAATGTCAAAACTGTCAAAAATGTCAAAAATGTCAAAAATAACAAAAATGTCAAAAATGTCAAAAATGTCAAAAATGTCAAAAATGTCAAATATGTCAAAAATGTCAAAAATGTCAAAAATGTCAAAAATGTCAAAAATGTCAAAAATGTCAAAAATGTCAAAAATGTCAAAAATGTCAAAAATGTCAAAAATGTCAAAAATGTCAAAAATGTCAAAAATGTCAAAAATGTCAAAAATGTCAAAAATGTCAAAAATGTCAAAAATGTCAAAAATGTCAAAAATGTCAAAAATGTCAAAAATGTCAAAAATGTCAAAAATGTCAAAAATGTCAAAAAAGTCAAAAAAGTCAAAAATGTCAAAAATGTCAAAAATCTCAAAAATCTCAAAAATGTCAAAAATGTCAAAAATGTCAAAAATGTCAAAAATATAAAAAATGTCGAAAATGTCGAAAATGTCAAAAATGTCAAAAATGTCAAAAATGTCAAAAATGTCAAAAATGTCAAAAATGTCAAAATGTCAAAAATGTCAAAAATGTCAAAAATGTCAAAAATGTCAAAAATGTCAAAAATGTCAAAAATGTCAAAAATGTCAAAAATGTCAAAAATGTCAAAAATGTCAAAAACGACAAAAAGGACAAAATTGTCAAAAATGTCAAAAAAGTCAAAAAAGTCAAAAAAGTCAAAAATGTCAAAAATGTCAAAAATGTCAAAAATGTCAAAAATTTCAAAAATTTTAAAAATGTCAATTACAAAAATTTAAAAAAAAGAAAAATACAAAAATTACAAAAATTACAAAAATTACAAAAATTACAAAAATTACAAAAATTACAAAAATTACAAAAATTACAAAAATTACAAAAATCACAAAAATCACAAAAATTACAAAAATTACAAAAATTACAATAAATTTAAAAATTACAAAAATTACAAAAATTACAAAAATTACAAAAATTACAAAAAATACAAAAATTACAAAAATTACAAAAATTACAAAAATTACAAAAATTACAAAAATTACAAAAATTACAAAAATTACAAAAATTACAAAAATTACAAAAATTACAAAAATTACAAAAATTACAAAAATTACAAAAATTACAAAAATTACAAAAATTACAAAAATTACAAAAATTACAAAAATTACAAAAATTACAAAAATTACAAAAATTACAAAAAATACAAAAATTACAAAAATTACAAAAATTACAAAAATTACAAAAAATACAAAAATTACAAAAAATACAAAAATTACAAAAATTACAAAAATTACAAAAATTACAAAAATTACAAAAATTACAAAAATTACAAAAATTACAAAAATTACAAAAATTACAAAAATTACAAAAATTACAAAAATTACAAAAATTACAAAAATTACAAAAATTACAAAAATTACAAAAATTACAAAAATTACAAAAATTACAAAAATTACAAAAATTACAAAAATTACAAAAATTACAAAAATTACAAAAATTACAAAAATTACAAAAATTACAAAAATTACAAAATTTACAAAAATTACAAAAATTACAAAAATTACAAAAATTACAAAAATTACAAAAATTACAAAAATTACAAAAATTACAAAAATTACAAAAATCACAAAAATTACAAAAAATGCAAAAATTACAAAAAATACAAAAAATACAAAAATTACAAAAATTACAAAATTGTTTTTTTTCTTTTGTTTGTTATTTAATTTAGAAAATTATTGCTTTTAATATTTTTTCAATTTTCTTGACCTTTTTTTAAACAATTAAAAAAAATAAAATTTAAAAAAATACTCTACGCTTGCAAATGTGTCATTTTCACAACCCTTGACACGCACGATTGCACTAATGATTTTAAACTCCGTGACCACCGCCATCGTCGTCGGTTGCACATCTTCTTGTGTGGCTGCAAGTGTCAGTTGCACAAACCTCTGGTCAGGTCAAGAAGCGGTGTCTCCCCCTAAATAGTGGAACATTTTGCCGCTCTCCGATGTTGATGTGTGTACAAAGCTCATAATTGCATAATTCCTCCGCTTTTATTAGCTATTATCGTGACAAAATGGTTGGAAAAGGGGATTTCTGCGAGGAATTTGTGGAGTTTCGGGAAGTGTTGCCAGATTTTTGGTAGAGATTCATTTTAAAATAATTTTAATCAAATCTTGTCAAACCAAAATTGTCGTGTAATAAAAAATACAAAGTAAAACTTTGTTGACTGTCAAAAAAGTTTCTTGAAATGACTTACACTGAAAACTGTCAAAGTGACAGCTAACGAGTGTGTGACCAAGGGGCGTGACACTTTCTTCTATGTTTTTTATTTTGTGGATTTATTTGGGTTTGCGTTGAAATTTTAAAACAAACAACCTGGCACCACTGCTCTTACTCAACCCTCAAGAGCCTCGCTTCCCGATTTGTCGGTCTCTAATCTCATTTGACCAAAACCCCAAACGACGCCAACGCCATTGTGGAGAGCAATTTTGCGGCCGAACCTAAACGATCTCAACCGTATAAGTTTCACTTCCCACAAGCCCAGTGAAAAATAACTATGTGTCCACCTCCTCCACCACCTTCACCACTGGCAGCACTGCTGTATTGGGAAAACATCATCACAGCCAAGCCGTTGCCGAGAAACGGCCGAGACCGAGAGTTTGTTATCTGAAAATAAATGAAAGGATGTGTCATCACCATATCTGTGCTGCATAGTTCCTTTTTGCTCTGGTTGTGGGGTTTGCCTACCTCGCAGGCGAAACGACGATGCTCATTTACATTCAGCACCCGAATACACACTCCCGGGAGGTCCCGCCGCAGTCAGTCATCGCCTACTAGTGTATGCAACTTTCACGCCTGTTTTCCGAAAAAGGAGTGGGGACAGCATCTGGGACCATAATTCGATACAAAATGCTCCTGCAGGCAGGCCTACTGAGACTTTGAACGTGGCTCCAGTGTCATGGTGGCGTGACGTTTCGGAGGAAAGGGATTTGGTTTGGCGATTTAACGCCGCCGTCCCCTTCGTGGTCTGATCTTTGAGACCTGCGCTGGAACGGACACGTTCCCAGATTTGCATCATCACATAGACGATATTGGATAGCCTACTGCGGTTGGGGATTCGTAAGAGGAAAGCAGCCATTTAGAGGCTTTGTTATTAAATCAACATCCATCAGGTGCAGGCTGTGGAGATGCAACCATAGAGTGGAGTTGAAGACGTTGTTGTGAAAATTTGATTTGAATCATCCTTTTGTTTGATTGTCTGGCAACACTGGATGATGCTAGAAGATTTACGATGTGTCTTGCCCCTTGCGATTTACCATGCTTTTGTTCAAACGTCAACTTGACGAGTTTGTTTTTTTGTATTTTTGTTACTTTAATAAACATGTCAATTTTAGCAGTCGAAGCTTCAAACGAGGGGTAGCTCAGTCATTCTTTTCGTCTGGAATACAACTCTCTGCAGCATCCAACTTCAAAATCAAAGCCGCTCGTTACTTCACAGTCGATTAAACGGCTCAGCCAAACTCCTTTCCCCTCACACAAACACACAATTTCAAAGTGCTCAAGTCGTCCGGACTGCCTACCTTCCAGGGGTGACGACGACGACGAAGACCGGTAAGCCAGGCCCGTGCCAGGGATGAATAAAATAACAATAGACACCGCAGGAAAACCGGCCAAGCCGGGGACACAGCTGTGAAAAATGATGTGCGAGATCATTTTCCCGGGGATCTTCCCGAAGAAATCGCCGTTCCGGAACAGCAACCGTAAAAAGAAGAAGAAGATGCGAAAGATTTCTTGGGCACGTATGAATACATGTTTTTAAATTGCGATTTCAACGCCGCAGCAGGAACATCCGGACGTAAATGGTACTTTTTCGCACCCCCTTGAACAAGATCGACGCAATAAAAGGGTAAAGTGGCGAGTTTAGAGCGGGGTTTTCTTAAAAAAAGAGGGGAGCGTTTTAAAGTTGGAAAAAAAGAAGAATGGGATTTCCGCGCGGCCAAGTAGGCTATTTCGGTGCTCTTTTGGTGGGTGATGATTTGGAAAGTCGTTTTAGGAGGAAAAGAAAAGCGTGAAAAAGGATAACAAATATTTATGACCGGCAGATAAAGTGGAATTGTGTGGTGCCATGGTGATGAACGATTATTGTGAGTATTTGAGAGAAGCCAATTTTGATGCAATCTGTTGCAAGACTTGAAAAATATTGTGGATCTATGAAATACTAAACATTTAAAAGCAGAAAAAAAAATGTTGCGAAAATAATTGCGTACACAGCAATAAAAGTAGGAATCCAACCATGTAAAATAAAATTACAACCAGAATATTTCGAAACAAAAATGGGAAGGGCGAAATCACTTTTTTATAATTTTTGGTGAAGTATGTCGACCTCCTTTGGATTTCACAAATCATATTTTCATGTTTTTATTATTATTATTTATTTGGATACAACTTTGTCCAACCATTCCCTTTGTCAAAAGAGGCAATTTTGTAAATACAAACTAGTCATAAAAAATTGGCACAAAAATAGTTTTAAAAAAAATTGTATTTGCATGAGATTTTCTGTCCTGTTGTATTTTATGATTAGAAATTTTAGTAAAAAAATAGGTTCACGAAAAAAAATCCCAAATTTTTTATCAACCTTACTCAAAGCTGAAGCGTCAATTTCCCGTCCCGGAAATTCCCGGGATTTCCCGGAAAAAAAAATATTTCCCGCTTCCCGGAAAATTCTTAAATTTTCCGGGAATTCCCGAAATACAAGCGGAAGTATACATTTTCCTACCTTTTTGACACCAAAGTTTAGAAATTATACATTCTACTATTTAAACTATTCATTTTAATATATTGTTTATATCGAACTAATCAACTTGTCTGTTAATTTCATGTCAAGTTTTAATTCAGATAATATTTTTTTCTGAAGCATTCACAACTAGGAATATTTTTTGCTTAAGGCTAGTACGCAGATCGGAAGGAAAGGGGTCAAGAAACAGCTTTACGAACAGCAAAACAAAGGAGAGGGAGCGATTTCTTGAGGCTTTTCTTCACCCTCTCTGGCTTGCTTTAGCTGCCGCTGCTGCCCATTTGATTTTTTTTCTTGACCGGTTCCTTCCGAAGTGCATATACCGCTTTACGCTATATTGGAATGAATATAAACTATTTTATTTTCGACAACCTATTTTTTTTCAATATTATGGTCACTGAAACAAATTAAAAAGCAATTTTATTGTTGTGGAGCATAAATTTCCACTGTCCAAACACTTTGATTTAAAAAAATACTTCTCAAAAAATATACTAATAATATTTTTTTTTGATTTGGTACGATTTGCTGACTTTAAAAAATTAGAAAATGTATATATTTTCTCAAAGTTGCATGATTAATTGATCCTTACTCATTTTGACCATTAAAGTTGCTGTTCTATACAATTCTGTTGCAATATACTAATCAGAAACAGGATCAGAATAATTTTCGTTAAATATCGAATTTCCCGGGATTTCCCGGGAAATTTGTTGAAAATTTTCCGTTTCCCGGGAATTTTGTAACCCCGGGAAATTGGACGCACTACTCAAAGCTTAATTCTCAAAAAAAAACTATTTCTTCATATTCATATTTCAATTTCAACGTTCGATTCGATTAAAATTTTAAATGTTAAACTTGTGAAATGGTCTGATCTTTTAATTAAAAATAATGTCATAATTTTGAAATTTTATCTAAGTTAAGAAATGAGGAAATTTTTCTATTTGTAGATCTTTTCAAGAGTTATGCTTGCTTTTGAAATTTGAAATTATGAATAAAGAACATTTTTTGAGCACAAGTCGTGTCTTTTACCCTCATTGTATAAGTACGACGAGTGCTGAAAATACAAGTTTTGCAACGAGTTGTTCTGTTTTTTTTTTTGCAATTTAGTCCTAAAATTAAGTTGAGATTGTTTATTTTATAACACACAACATGCTGAGATTTATTTTTCTGAGCCCAATGACACTTATTGTCTACATTGTCGAGTCGCAACCGGGACATTCCGGACGTAGTTCCATCGCTGCCGATCATTAACCTCCCAACCACCCGCTGGCCTCATGTCCGCTTCCGTCGTGTCCTGTTCCGGATACCGCCACCCGATTCAAGCACAATTCATTAATACTCACACGTAAACATAAACACGCGCCTTGAGGAAAGATCGTTTCTTTATTATTTTTTTTCTTTTCATAAAATTATTTTTAAGGAAAAATCTTTTCATTTGCTGTCAAAATCAAGTACACGCTTAAGTAACGAATAGTCTGTTTGGGGTTATTATTACCCGGTCAATATATTTATTAAAAGGTTTTTTTACTGAACATATCTTGCTTGACAGCTCGATCCAAGGGGCCTATAGTTGATCCATCGCAACAATGTTGACTAGTCGATTTGTTTATTAGTTTCCTTGAAATAAAAGTGATCATAAATGGTTCTCATGAACCCAAATAAAACCTTATGAATCATGGAAAAGCTGTTGCAACAGGATGTGTCACGATGGCAGGACATGCCTAACTCAAAGATAGTGAGAGAAAGATTAGGCGATAAGTGGAAACCCTTATCAGTAATCTACTTCCTAAGATTCCACATCTGTTCTACTCAGTAAATTAGCAGGTCCCGTGACCAGTCCCAGTCTGTCCCCCGTTCGATTCACAATGGTTTCCTGTGAGATTTGCAGCAGATCGGTCTGTTCGACCGAAAAGAAGGTAAAGTGCAGTGGACCGTGCGCCAAAGTGTTCCACCTGTTGTGTGCCGATCTGAACAAAACCTACGGCCGAGCGCTGGCCGCCGAGGTCGGTCTGTACTGGTTCTGTGCCGAGTGCCGAGGGATTCTGGTTGGCCAAAAGGGCGGAACTTTGCTGGCTGATCTTTTCAAACGCGTTGACACGATCGAAAAGGCCATTTGCCGAGGGGACTCTGGTGAGGATTTGATCAACGGTGAAACGGCGGAGGTGTCGGCTTTGGAGCTTCTTCCAGTGGAAATCTGGGTAAAGGTGTTCCAGAATTTAAGCGGATATCAGCTGCGTCAAATTCGACAGACATGTCGCAGTTGGAACCAGATTGTGGGCAGTTCAACTTCGTTGATGAACAAGTTGATGCTTCGGCTGCCAAAGGGCATTATTTTGGACCAGGACAGTGAGGAAGCTGAGCTTCTTTTGTCATGCAAGAATCGCTATTTACACGTCGTTTTGGATCAGATTAGGATCGTAAGAGTGAACAGGTGGTGGCTATCGGTAGCTGAAAATCTGGAAAGTTTGTCCATAACCAAGAGTCCAATCACAATCGCTTCGTTGCTCGCCATGCTGAAGCCATTACATAACCTCAAAAGCCTAACGTTGTCATGTGGTCCCTTCGTCGATGCCCGCAATTGCCCGACAAAGCTGAACTTCAAGCTACCTGCGCTGGAAACGCTGGTCCTGGAGGAGGTTGACCAGAGCGATCTGTTGGACGTTTTCGCACATGTTTGCCCTCGACTTAAAGTACTCAAACTTCCCACCGGAAGCTGCGCGGAGACCCATCCGCAAAAGGTGGCCAAGCTGGTCGCCGCCGTTAAGGGGACACTGCAAGAAGTTGAACTCCCGATATTACAACGTTTATGGCTAATGCTCGGTTCGATCGACGAGTTGCACTTTAAAGCGATGAGCTTTTCAGCGTGTAACGAACAATTGGCTATGAAACAAAGTCACTTGATGAATTTGGTCCAAAAGTTTCCCACTATTGAGATGCTGAATCTATCATCCACTATCATTTCCCTCGATGCGGTAAGAATAGTCAATTATGCCTCATGGTTGAAACATTACTCATACCTTTCATTTCAGACTTTTGAAGCAATCGGTAAACATCTAACAAACCTGAAACGTCTGCAGATTTCTCCTCGCGGAAGCTCAGATCCTCTGTCTACAACATTCCTTCATCAAATGCTGGATCTCACACACCTGGACATCACTGGTTGCAATCGTTACTATTCCTCAAATGAACTCAGCTTTACCAACTGCAGAAATAACAGCCTCAAATTTCTAAGCTTGAAAAACTTACAAATTTCCAAACCCTACTCGGGTGCCTTCCCGTACATCACTCATCTCAACCTGTCGGACTGTAAAGTTGATAGCTGGTCGGTCATTTTTGATCCCACCCTGCCATCTCTCCGTCACATCACGCTCGATTCAGTTAGCGTTGAAAAGTTCGAAGACTATCTGGCAGATTACATGGAAAATTTACAACATCTCAGCATTCGCAAATGTGAGCTAAGGAAATCACTTCTGGTTGCACTGGTCTCGCTCTGTCCAAAATTAACCGAGATCAGCTTAAGCAACGTTGGTGATGTGGATGATGAAGTTGTACAAACGGTTTTCAAAAAGTTGAACAATCTCAGGAAAATTGCTATCAAAGACTGCTACAAAACAACCAAACTTTCTATGAAGCACTTTGAAAGGCATCGTTCGGAAGTGGAGTTTAGTCATTTTAGCAACTGTAATATCAGAAACCAATCAGTGGAATACACTTCAAGACCTTACGAAACCTATTCTGATTATTCAGACTGAATTGTTTTTTTTTTTGCATATTGTTATATATTTTCCTCTATTTTCTCAAATGTCTTTTTTAACAAAATATAATATGGCTTAAAATGTCTTCTTTCAACAATTTTTATTTATGATGACAAATTAAAAACATTTTAATCAATTTAGGAGATTTCTTTGTAAAATGTCGGCAAATCAGCGATGGGTATGAAGTAAAAAAGGTGACATTAATTACATCTGAAAATGGTAAAATTTTTATCAATTTCTGTGGAATTTTACTTTAAAAATAGATAACTGATCAACTAAAAATATAATTTAACCCAAAAATGACGAACTTCTCGTCACAGTGTTCTGATGCAAACAATGATCGAGCTCGAGCTGTCACAGCTGTCACGTTGGCTGACGTATCGGGCGGTCAGTCAAAAAAACCAGCTAGAAGTCGCCTGACTAACAACACATTCAAAGTATGTTTACATTACAGCTGGAAGTTTGTTTGCATCAGATTTGCTATCTCTTTCTAGCAAAAGTTTTTTGTCGGGTGACTTCTAGCTGGTTTTTTGACTGATCGCCCGATATGTCAGCCAACATATTTCGCAGGGCTGTGACAGCTCGAGCTCGATCTTTGTTTGCATCAGGACACTGTGACGAGAAGTTCGTCATTTTCGGGTAATTTTTTTTTTCACTGGGCCATTTTAAGTTAAAAATTTATGTGATTTTGCCTACGAAATAAAAAAAAAGTAAAATTCATATTCAAATCAATTGATTTGCAGTTCAATGACTTGTTTTTTTTTATGATTTTGGTCACATTTCCCATAAAAAGCCCATTCCTCAAGAATGAAATCAAATGTTCCCCCTATCTCCCTCCAAATATTCCTCCTATTTCCCTCCAGTTCGCAATCAAAAGTTAAATTGGTTAAATCGTCCCTGTCAGTTTACGGTCTATTATTTCACTAAAAAGCGCCGTTACATGGGTGGTGTGTGCCATCATAACCCTCCTCCACCGTGTATCACATTCATTCCTCGTCGGAGGACGACCATTCATAACCATTTCGCAACACCGAACAAGTCAAACTTTTCCCGTTTACCGCAACTTCGCTAGGGTGCATGGTCTGAGGACTCAGGTGGATTCGTTTCTCCCGAGGTGTGCGCGGCTGCTCGAAAAGGAAAACTTTTCCCTTTTTCCTAGCATTTTTTGCTGTCATATTCGTATAAGCACTCGGCTGAATTGCTTGGAGGAAAACAACTCATAGACCGAAGTTTAAGACAGTGGAAGAAATCTGCGATTTGAGGACCCCTCGACAGCGACAGCTGTCAACGTGACGTTTAGCACGCTGAACGAAGGTTCCCCAACAAGCCTTAAATTTCAGTCTCTGTAATCGCATTCTTTCTCACACGTCCATGAGTTCCCACTCCACTCACCAGAGCAAGGCAATGAGTGGCATTTGGCAGTGCTTCTCTTTTCCCGAAAGGCCAAACGAGACGCTTGCTTTGTGCTTGCTTCTCCACCTGTGTAGTTGTGGGCTTCCTGTCATCACCCCCGTTAATGTTTGTTGACATTTGTTGATTCTGATTTGTTTTGACGTTCGAAGGTGGGGGTGGAAGGGGGAGCGAAAATTGATTCAATTAAAGTAACCGTGCATGCACGATCAAAATTTGCGTTTGCGTCAAAACCGAATCTACCCAGAAATGAGTAAAATGGGGTAAATGTCAGATTTGAGTGAATTTCACTCAGATTTACCGAAAATTTAAAGAAACTAACTTAAATTTGGCAACACTGCTGTCAAAGTGACGTTTGCTTTTTGTCTAAAGAAGCCAGTGTTGCCAAATCATCAAACGAGGGGTAATTCTCGCATTCTTCAACCACCAACCATCAATCGAGATTGTATCGTATCTTGATTGACTACTGACGGATCCTTTTGTTAAGGTCACCCTCTTGCCAATAAAGAAACCCAAACAAAAGACCGCAGCTTAAACGGTTGTTTTGTACCACCATCACCACTGTAATGATTGTGTTTGTGAGAGATGCACATGTTTCCCTCAAGCTTAATTACCTCGGCAAGAATCGATTGAGTCACGTAACCTCAACAATTCACCGCCGAAAACGTCTTAATACTTATCTTGACCGGTTTTTCTCCCGTAAGGGAAAATGGCCAAATATCAATCATTGTCCAGAAACCGGCTTCGCCCTAACCTAAAGAAACGGAGAAGGCCATGGGAAATGGAGATGTACGCGAGGAAGGGACTACTTGGATGAGTTCAATCCAGGAGGGGAAGTATGGCATGTTGGACATCCGACGACGCGTGGTCGCTTATCTTTATCTCGTTTGTTGAGTGATGATTTATGATGTGGTATTTGTAACAAAGCAGGACGGAGCGTCGGGGGTTTTGTAAGGAATCTATTAAACCTTTCCGATTAAGGTTCTTTGAAGTGGGGTTGCGGAGACTCCGGCTTTTGTAAAATTTTTGATTTCAACTCCAAAGCCCAGCTTCGAGATATCTTTTGAGGACTCAATCGATTTTTCAAACTGTCAACACTTCAGTTTTGACAGATGTCAAATTCTGGTTTCCAACATTAAGGCATGCCTTTGATTTTGCATAAACATCAAGCAAAACGATGTAAATAAGGCTTTCTAGTCAGAAATTTACCAATACATTCAAAGTATGTTTATATTACAGCTGAAGGTTTGTTTGCATCAGATCTGCTATCTCTTTCTAGCAAAAGTTTTTTGTCAGGCGACTTCTAGCCGATTTTTTTGAGTGATCGCCCGATATGTCAGCCAACATATTTCGCAGGGCTGTGACAGCTCGAGCTCGAACATTGTTTGCATCAGAACACTGTGACGAGGTTTTGGTCATTTTTGGGTTAAATTATATTTTTTCACTGGGCCTAGAAAGCCTTATGTCAAAATGTAAACAAAGAATCTTACCTGCTCACGTCAGTTGATGATTACATTAGGAACGAGTCGGATAGACTCTTTGTTTACACTTTGACAATGGTTCTATTACATTGTTTTTTGCTAAAGAATATCTAAAAGAAAATGTCACGTTACACGCTTATTGCAATGTAGTCAATTTTGAGTTTCTGCTGAATCGCTTCGTTTTATTTTTTATTTTAATTTATTTTTTTTTGTGGAATTGGAATAAACGTCACGACAAAAACAACAACAAACTCCGAATCAAGTCATCCTTCCTGTGCGTCCCATCACCGGACACGGACCGGAAATAATCGTTCCCTTTCCCCTCTCTATCTAAACTGCAACCCGCAAAAAACCCCGATCCAATTCACTTGGATCCGTCAACCCGGCACCAAAAAAATTCCACCTCCCAAAACTCTGTTTTATTTTCAATTACCCTCTTCATCTAATATTCATGGGGAAATTTGACGATTTGTGTTTTGCCGCCGCCGTTGTGTCATCGCAGCGTCCTTCTGTCACCCAAGAGAGAACGCGTTCCACCGGTAGCCTACCTTGCAGGCGCGCAATCACAGCAAAACAACATTTTAAAAATTCTCATTTCCGGCTCGAATTGCAACCACTCGGTCGGTTGGTCTAAGCAAGCGGCGACGACGCGACTTCCTGTTGGAATTTGCAACGCGGAAAAAAAAGTGGAAAAAGGAAATAGACTTGTGCCGAGTTGTGTGTTTTTTCAGCTCAATTTAATTCGGCCGGGATTTTCAAGCGTCACCCCTTTTTTTCTGGGCGTTTTCTCCGCTTGGTGGAAGATTATTCCGGATGATAAATGATGGAACCGAGCGCGCGAATCTCGGTGAATTTTTGGAGGGGTTTTTTGAGATTTTTAAAATTCCAAGCGCGTCCGTGCTTGCTTTGTTTTCGGAACAACTTGATACAGCAAAGGTCCGCGGTAAGCTGAGACCAACTCGTTGCGACCTGAAAGAACAACATCGTTCTACCCCGTAAAAAATTCTCATGATTTTTTGCTTTTTAAGTCGAGTGCTTTGCTGTTCCAACAAAATTCTGCTTGTAATTTTAACTCAAAACAGTGTCTTTCTATGTCAGCGTGTATGTTTTCGAGTGACAAATAAGCAGCTGTCACATTTGAAATCGGAACAGATTTTTAAAAGGACGTAACCGCGAGCCCAATGTAGACATTCCCTAGAAATTATTGACACTCAAGGTTACGTCCTTTTCAAAAGTTTGCTTTGATTCCAAAAGTGAAAGCTACTTATTACAAGCAAAACAATGTTATTGGGCATATGACAAAATGTAAACAAACAGCCTATCCTGCTCTTTCCTAATCTAAACATGAACTGCCGAGGCAGAATATATTGTTTGTTTACACTTTGGAATTGGCCTATTTACATTGTTTTGCGTAATTTCTAAAGTAAAGTCCACTAGGACGAAACTTTGGCATTAAACAAGAAGCTTATTCCGCTCACAAACAATGTAAACATTCACTTGATTTTGTTTTCATTCAACGTTGCGTACTTTTCAAATGTTTGTTTTGGTTTTAAAAGTGACAGCTACAGGGCGGATTCACTAGCTCGAATGGCGAATCCGAATTTGCTAATTGGAACGACTGACAGAGTCGAAATGTAAACATTAGTTTGATAAATCAGTTTTGTCGTTTGAGTAATTTTTAATTCGAATACTTTCGAATTAGCGAGCATTAGAATTAGCGGACATTCGAAGTAGCAAAATTCGAATTAACGAATCTGCTCTGTACTCGTTTCATACAAAATTCTCAAAATTTGCAAAATCCTCAAACTTTTAAAAAATCAAAAAAAATTGAAAATTTCCAAAATTTTCAAATATTATCAAAATTTGAGAAAAACTCAAAGTATTTAAAATTCTTGAAAAAAGTTTTAAAATTTTTAAAACACTCAAAATCCTTAAAAAAAGTTTCGATTTCTTAATCCATAGAATTTTTCACCTTTGTAAACATTCTTGAAATTTGTTTTTTTTTTAATTTTAATTTTTTTAATTTTTCAAAATATTTTTTTTTTACAATCCTCAAATTTTTTTTTTTAAATTTTTCAAAATTTTCTAAATTTAAAAATTCTTAAAACTCTAAAAAGTCTCAAAATTCATACAAATTATTAAATTTCCCAAAACTCTCAAATTTTGAGAAATGCTAAAAAAATTCAAAATTCTCAAAGTATTCAATTCTAAAGTTTAATTTTTTTTAATTATCAAAATTTTCAAAATTCTAAAAACTCTCCCAATTTTACAAATTTTCAAAATTAATGTTTTTTTTATTATCCTTTTTTTTAATATAAAGTTTTAAATTTTTTCAAAACATTCCAATTGTTTAAAAATCTCAAAGTTCTCAATGTTTTTTAAAATATTTAAATTTTCTAAATTTGCATATTTTCAAAACTATCACAACTCTCAATTTTTTTATTTTTTTTTTCAAATTCTCAAAGTTCTCAAAATTCTTAAATTTTTTAAATTATTACAGTTCTTACAATTTTGATATTTTATAATTCTCAAAATTCTCAAAATATTTGAATTTCTTCAAACTCTAAAAATCTTAGAATTTTGTGAAATTTTCCAAATCCTCAAAGTTCGCAAAATTCTTGAAGTTTTTCTAAAATTCTCAAAATCCTAGAAAATTTCAAAATTTAAAAAATTATAAATTTTTTCAAAAATTGCACAATTTTCAATTTTTAAAACAATAATCCAAAATTTTCAAATTTTTCAAAATTTGTAAAAAAAAACTCAACATTCTTGAAGTTTTAAAATTTTCAAAGCTATCAAAATCCTTAAAAAAAGTTTATATTTCTTTATCCTTAGAACTTTTAACCTTTGTAAACACTCTTGAATTTTTTTTTATTTTTTATTTTTTTTTAACCTTTCCCCAAAATTTTAATTTTTTTATAATTTCTCTAGATTTTTAAAAAAAATTAAATTTTTGAAATTCTCAAAATTCATAAAATTATTAAATTTTTAAAAACTCTCAAATTTTTAAGAAATGCTACAAAATTCTCAAGGTTTTGAATACTTTTAAAGTTTTAATTTTTTTCAAAATTCTCAAAATTTTCAAAATTCTAAAAACTCTTTAAATTTTACAAATTTTCAAAAGTAAAAAGAAAGCAATTTTTGAAAATTTCCGTTTTTTTTAATTCAGATTATAAAATTTGATTTTTTTTTCAAAATATTCAAATTGTTTAAAAATCTCAAAGTTATCAATGTTCTTTAAATTATTTAAATTTTCAAAATTTCCATATTTTCAAAATTCTCAAAGATTTGAATGTTCTTAATATTTTCAAAATTACACAACTCTCAATTTTTTTATTTTTTTTCAAATTCTGATAGTTCTCAAAATTCTTAAATTTTTAAAATTCTTACAGTTCTCATAATTTTGACATTTTTATATTCTCAAAATTCTCCAAATTTTCAAAATTCTCAAAATCTTTGAATTTCTTAAATAGCTAAAAAAAATTAAAAGTCTTAGAAATGTGAAATTTTCCAAATCTTTAAAGTAACGCAAAATTCTTTTTGTTTTGTTTTTTGTTTATTTTTTTCTAAAATTCTCAAAATCCGAAAAAATCTCAAATTTTTTTTTTTTTCAAAATTCTTAATTTTTTTAAAAATGGTCAAAGTTCTCAAAATCCTAAAAAAATAGTAATTTCTTAAAATCCTGACAATTGGGTCATAAAAAAATTAAGCTTAAATTTGTGCTATTATTGTTCACAACGATAACACACAGAAAAATGTTTTGTAGAATCAGCCTGTATGAGGTTTGAATCAACAAAAGTTTTGTTGAATATAATCAACGCCGATTTTGCGTTGAAACAAACCTCGATTTTCTCAATTCCACAAAAATCTTTTGTTGTTACGAAAAAGCTGCTTTGACGTTTAGCGTTGAATCAACAAAAATAATGATTTTCAAATCAACAAAACGTTTTGTTGATTCAAATATGCCTTATTTTTCTGCGTGAAAGCTTATTTTTCTGAGTACAATGACCCTTTGTACAACCGCAAAACCGTATCAAAACCGATCCTACTCAGAAATGAGTTCATGGGGCATCTGTCAGATTTGAGTGAATTTCACTCAAAATTGGAATCAGAACAGTTCAACGAAAATTGAGTGAAATTTACCCAGATCTGAGTCAAATTTACTCAAACCTGACAGATGCACCCTTTACTTATTTCTGAGTAGGTTCTGTTTTGACGTAAACTGAGTGATTTTGAACATTATCCCGTTCACACTTAATGTAAACATTCACTAGAGTTTGGATTGAAGGTCTCGTTCTATTTTTAAAATTATTTTTATTTCACAAGTGACAACAACAGCCCAGTCAACTCAATCGAAATTCTGAAACGGGCTTCAATTCGAATCTTTTACGTATTCCGTTTCAAACGCAACAACCGATACGTAAACGGAATCGGTTTGACATGTGATTGTTTATCCTAGAAAAACAATGCACGATGACTGAGAAAGGCTACTTTATGAGTATTTATTACCCTTTTTTGAATATTTGGCTAAAACGAGCACTCAATCCAGCTGTCAAAATTTGCAGTGTTGCCAATTCTGCAAGAATTTTAAACTTTCTCGATAGCTTGTCGACTTTTTTTTTCAAGGCAAATCAACAAAGCAGGTCGCCAACTGTTGACGTTCTTTCCAGCCAGTCACCCAAAAATTGGGTGTGAAATCGAGTGATCCTTGAAATGCGTCCGATACATAATGGATGAGAACAAAACTCGCTAGGATTGCGGAGATTCACCAAGAGGGGGAACGTAAACCTTTCGCTAGTAGGCTGAGGGCAATTTTAAAATTTGATGACTTCAAAAGATTTGATTTGGCGCTCAATAATCGTAAACATCGGTTGCCGTTTCGGAGCGCCGTGTTCGACACCAGAGGATAACATGTGTTGTTTCGATTGTTGTACGACTGTTGAATACATATATCTGGTTTTCGATGTTTGATTTTCGCAAATGGGGGAGAAAGCTGTCAGTTTTTTTTTGTGGTTGTGGGATGACCGCCACAGGCGGAATTGTTCCAACCCTGCCAGGGTGTTATAAATTCCACGTTCCTCAAATTTATTTCCTTTTGATTGAGTGTAAAATTTGGTAAAATGATTGATGGAGGGGATTCGGATTGAATCAGGCTTGGCATTTTTATTACATGTTTGGTTTTACTTTAAACTCGTTGAATTATTTGAACGGAGATAATTTCTAAAATTACTGCATAATCTTAAACGGTCCCGAGGGGCCTTCCCATCTGCCCCGTTGCAAAATTCCCCCTCGCAAATTTACATACCTGCCAACTGTCAGACGGTGCAACCACAACCTACACATAATTACGCACCCAAAAAGAGCAAAATAAACACACTCTAAACAAGCGTTGTGGCGCCCTAAAAAATCTCAGAAACTCACTCTTGCGAGCGATTTAAATTCTATTTAGTCACCCATCAAACCCAACCCACTGGGCTCTCAAACTCCACCGAGAGATAAACAAATGAGATTATAATCTCGGCAGCGTCCTTAATAGTGACATAAAAACACGCGCAAACACTTACTTGCGCCGTCTTGGTTGTCATTCCCCTCGCGCGAAAAAGTTCCTCGAAAAAAATCCGACAGAGAATAATTTTTCAAAGAGATTAAACCGAGATTTGCTCAATTTTCTACCGGCAACAACAAATCGGTGCCCCCACCCCTGCCACTGACACATTTGAAGCTCCTGCGGAGCAGATTTTGACATTTACGGGCTGTCACTTTTGCACGCTTGTTTTAACGGATACACTGTTAACTGAAACTACTCAAATTGAAGTAGTTTTGAGTTTCAACTTGAAGATTTTCTCGTCTTCTTGTCTCTGCCTTCCAAAGCTGTCATCCTGCCTGCTACGATCAGCGGGTATTAAGTTCTTATCCTAAAAGTGAGCCGGAGAGCGTTTAAACCGTACTCGATTAGTCAATTTGGCGCGTCTTAACGCGTCTCTTGCCCCACCTACTGCGATTCGCGCTCCTCCTGTCAAAAGAGGTCGCCAAAACCGAGGGGCGCGAAACTTGAGCGATAACATTTTTTTTTTTCGGGACGCGAAAGTTCTTTCGCTGCTCATTTGCATACAAAACGGCGACGACGACGACTTTTTCGTGGGGGTGACGGAATGACAGTAATAAAAGCAGACGTCTTACGCGAAATGAGCGAATAACATTCTGTAAACATTTTTCAAGGATTTAGCGCGAATCAGATTGAGGAATGATACACCATTCTTGGTGGAAATTAGACCGAGGGGAGCGCCAACCGTGTAGGGTCGTTTGTCACGAGGACTTCCGACGACCAAATCGATCGAACCTAACCTCAAAAAACTCTCGACGACAATGACAGCGGGCTTTTCCAGACAAGACAATAAACGTTTGTCGGAAGACGACCGAAGAAGTGTTTATTTTCTTTTTATCCGCTTGTTTACACCTTGTCTGGAGTGTGATGATTCTTCAGCTTTTGACAGCCCCCTTGAGTTTCCTGCGGTTTGTAAGGGTGAGATTTTCTTCCACCTAACCTGCAACCTCACCGTGACAGTGCCGGAAGTGGGACTTCGGTTACGCAAAATGTGTGTGTGATTAATCGTTATCACCTCAAACTTCCGTGGCAAACAAACACCAAAAAAGAGGAGACAAAAATTAAATTAATTTCCCGTAGTCCGGCATGTCGTACCGCATAAATCATTAAATATCGCTCTCGGACGGCAAACCCCTTTTCGGTGGTGACCACCACCAGAAGTGCCCCCTTCCTTCCGGTTTCGGTGAAGCGCCCCTCGGTATCACGTTGCGTCCGCACTGACGGGAATTATCCAAGTAGGCTTGGACTTTTTGAAAAGTTCTTTTCTGTAAAAAGCGGCATTTTTGAATTTTCCAATTTTTATTCAAAATTTGTTCCACATTTTTAACATTTTTAGTAAAATTTTAAGTTAGGTTTTTGTTTTTTTTAATGTTTTTGTTCAAGCTCTATTTATCTATTTTGTATTTTTTCGTATATTTTCTCATTTTTGATATTTTTTGTTGAATGTTTGCTAAATTTTTGTCCAAAACTTTTTTTTTTAATTTTTGTCTATTTTTTGCGATTTTTTGTTTATTTTTTTCCACTATTTATAAATTTTTTTGTCATTTTTGTTTTATTTTTTTTTTCATTTTTGATTAATTTTTATTATTATCAGGTTTTTTTGCCAGGGTTTTTTTCTAAATTCATTTTCCCAAAAAAGAGCACTAAGCTAACAACATCTTAACTTAGAAAAATGTACCCTCCCTGCAAAGGCTTATAAGATGAAAAATTCTCCAAATCTCTTAATTGCAAATGTAACATCCTAGAACAGAATTGATAAATTCGAATAAAAACACTAATTGAACTGAATATATCTAAGTTTTCCAAATTTGTCCAATTTATCTCCAATTTTTGTTCAATTTTGTCACATGTTTACTTTTTTTCAAATTTGGTCTTTTGTTTCATTCTTGTTCAATTTTTGTCAAACTATTGTCCAATTTTTGTTCAACTTATTTTTAATTTAATGTTCAGTTTATATTCACTTTTGTTAAGTTTTGGTTTAATTTTTGTTAAATTTTTGCTCTTTTTTGTAAAATTTTTGCTCAATTTTTGTAAAAAAATAGTAAAATTTTTGTGAAATTTATTTAATTTTTGTAATTTTTTTGGATATTTTTTGCTCAAATTTTTGTTGAATTTATGAAAATATTATTTCACATTTCGTTTAATTGTTTTTCCAATGATTGTTAAATCTTGTTATAAATTTTTGCCTATTTTTTTAGTTTTTGCTTTATTTTTGTCCAATTTTGTACAACTTCCAAGTTTTGTTTAACTTTTTATTCATTTTTTGTTAAATTTCTGTTAGTTTTTTTGTTAAATTTTTGTTAAACTTTTGTTAAACTTTTGTTGAACTTTTGTTGTATTATATATTGTTATATTGTTATTTGTCCATTTTTTGTTCAACTTTTGTTGAAGTTTTGTTAAATTCGTGTTAATTTTTTGATAAATTTTTGTAAATTTATGTTAAATTTTTGTTAAATTTATGTTAAATTTTTGTTCAATTTTGGTTCATCTTTTGTTAAATTTTTGTTAAATTTTTGTTAAATTTTTGTTCAATTTTTGTTTAATTTTGTTAAACTTTTGTTCAATTTTTGTTCAATTTATGTTCAATTTTCGCTCAATTTTTGTTCAATTTTTGTTCAATTTTTGTTCAATTTTTGTTCATTTTTTGTTCAATTTTTGTTCAATTTTTGTTCAATTTTTGTTCAATTTTTGTTCAATTTTTATTCAATTTTTGTTCAATTTTTGTTCAATTTTTGTTCAATTTTTGTTCAATTTTTGTTCAATTTTTGTTCAATTTTTGTTCAATTTTTGTTCAATTTTTGTTAAACTTTTGTTAAACTTTTGTTTAACATTTGTTGAACTTTTGTTCAACTTTTGTTGAACTTTTGTTCAACTTTTGTTAAACTTTTGTTAAACTTTTGTTAAACTTTTGTTAAACTTTTGTTAAACTTTTGTTAAACTTTTGTTAAACTTTTGTTAAACTTTTGTTAAACTTTTGTTAAACTTTTGTTAAACTTTTGTTAAACTTTTGTTAAACTTTTGTTAAACTTTTGTTAAAATTTTGTTAAATTTTTGTCCAATTTTTGTTAAACTTTTGTTCAATTTTTGTTAAATTTTTGTTCAATATTTGTTCAATTTTTGTTCAATTTTTTTTCAGTTTGTGTTCAATTTTTGTTCAATTTGTGTTCAACTTTTGTTCAATTTGTGTTCAATTTTTGTTAAATTTTTATTAATTTTTTGTTAAATTTTTGTTAATTTTTTTTTTAATTTTTGTTAAACTTTTGTTGAATTTTTGTTGATTTTTTTTTTAATTTTTTGTCCAATTTTTGATCAATTTTTGTTAAACTTTTGTTAATTTTTTGTTCAATTTTTGTTAAAGTTTTATTCAATTTTTAATTAATTTTTGTTCAATTGCTGTTAAATTTGTTTGAAACTTTGTTTTTTTGTTCAATTTTTGTTAAATTTTTGTTTAATTTTTGTTTAATTTTTGTTTTATTTTTGTTTAATTTTTGGTTAATTTTTGTTAATTTTTTGTTAAATGTTTGTTCAATTTTTCTTCAATTTTTCTTCAATTTTTGTTAAATTTTTGTTAAATTTTTGTTCAATTTTTGTTCAATTTTTGTTCAATTTTTGTTCAACTTTTTTTCAATTTTGGTTCAATTTTTGTTCAATATTTGTTCATTTTATGTTCAACTGTGTTCAATTTTGTTCAATTGTGTTAAATTTTGTTCAATTTTGTTTAATTCTGTTCAATTTTGTTCAATTTTGTTCAATTTTGTTCTGTTTGTGTTCAATTTTCGTTAAATTTTCGTTCAATTTCTTTTTAATTTTTGTTCAATTTTCGTTTATTTTCCGTTCAATTTTTGTTCAATTTTTGATCAATTTTTGTTTGATTTTTGTTAAATTTTTGTGTAAAATTTTGTTCGATTTTCGTTCAACTTTTGTTAAATTTTTTGTTCAATTCAACTTTTGATCAATTTTGTTCAATTTTTGTCTATTTTATGGTAAATTTTTGTTCAATATTTGTTTCATTTTTTGTTTATTTTTTGTTAATTTTTTTTTTCAATTTTTGTCAAATTTTTATCCGATGTTCGTCGATTTTTTTTTTCTGACAGTTTTTGTCAAGTTTTTTCCAACTTAGTCAAATTTTTGCAATTTTTTTTGCTTCATTTTTGTATTTTTTTTTTTCTTATTTTTTGTAATTTTTTGGTCCATTTTAATAAATTTTTTGTTCAATTTTGTATAATTTTTGTTTTGGTCCAATTTAATGTCCAATTTTTGTCCAGTTTTGGTAAATTTGTTGTCTTTTTTCCAATTGTTATCCTATATTTTTCCATTTTTTTGGATTTTTTTAGTTCAAGTATTTTTTTCCAATGTTTATCCATTTTGATATTTTTTTTATATTTGTTGTATTTGTTGTATTTGTTGTTTGTTGATGTTTTTATAGAATTTTTTGTATTTGTTGTATTTATTATATTTTTTTAATTGGCGAACTAATTCATGAAACAAATATCAATTTGATGAATGGTTGCAAGAATTGCGGTTTTGGAATCGTGATTTTACCTAAGCTTTCGAAATACTTTCCTGAATTTTTTCTTGAAATGAACTCAAATTATTATTGATAAATTCATAAAATTATTTCCAAAGTACAAAAAAGTATCATGAATTGGCATGAAACCATAATTTGGAAATCATGCAAGTTGTGTATGAATTTATTACTTTTGCGCAGGGAATTATGATCTTGATTCACGATTTTATGCACTTATTTCATGAAATCGTGATACTTGAATCTCGCTGATATTTATAATCCTAATCATTTTTTTTTCACTCATTTAATTATGCAACATTCACGATTTCATGGTACGATGTTCACGATTTTCAGAATACTTCATTCCATACGAGAATTTAAAGAAAACTGTGTTAATTTCCACTAGATTTGAGCGAAATTCGCCCAAATCTGACAAATGCTCTATTTACTCATTTTTGGGAATATTCCGTTTTGTCGAAAACTGCGTAATGTAAAATGAGGGTGTAAAACGTGTAAAACTTACCAAAACCTACCCATTTGACAGATGATTGTTTACCAATGAAAATAGTGCACACAGAAAGACTCATTTATGAGTAATATTTAAACTTTTAAACAAAGTTTGCTTAAAATCCAGCTGTCGCCAGTCAAAATTTGCAGTGTTACCAACTCTGAAGAAATTTCAAACCACCAATCTTTTTGAATATTTTTTTCGTAAACACAAAAGCGATTTAGCATTCCCTCGATGCAAAACGCCATCCTCAAAAGCAAAAACCGCTTCTTCCTGCACCGCGTTAGATTACGAAAAATGAATTTATGAAGCCGCACACAACGGCACACTCTCTCCGGTCCGGTTCCAGCAGGATTCTCCCCTCCGTCTACTCCGACGGCGTTTTGCATATTTTTTGGTCATTTAACTTAACGACCATTTAATAGCCACAGGACATTATATCTAAATTAAATGGCTCACTGTTTTTCTTGCCGGAGCTGGCCGGTCGGTCACACATGCACCACGTGGACCTTACCTTCGACAGGACACGTGTTTTTCCCGCCGCCGGTTTCCTAAGCGACGACCGGGATTTTCCTGCGGACCAGATTATTATCTTAATGTGGCACTCTTTTCGGACGACCCTTCTTGGACTTGGCCTGGCTGCAGGACCATCGGGAGATTAGGATTTGCCACACCTTTTACAAAGGGGGGAGGTTATTTCGTATGCTAAGTGATATTTATGAATTTTTCAACAGCTCTCCCACCTAGCGAAGGATGGCTCAATTTTCTATTAATTTTCGGCTTACGGCGATCCGGTGGCGGGTTGTTGTTCACCGGAAGCTGCCAGGGAAATAATTCAATTTTGAGTGTGTGGATAAGTCAGGTGAGGTGAAGGAGGTTGAAAATTATTTTAAGGTTAGATTTTTATATCAATCGCTATCCATGTAACCTAACTGTACTCAGAATAAGGCTTTCTAGTCAGAAATTGACCAACACATTCAAAGCATGTTTACATGGCTACTTGGGAGATTGTTTGCATCAGATCTCCTATCAATTTCTAGTTAAAGTTTTTTGTCAGACGACTTCTAGCTGGTTTTTTTTTACTGACCGCCCGATATGTCAGCCAACATACTTCGCAGGGCTGTGACAGCTCGAGCTCGAGCATTGTTTGCATCAGGACACTGTGACGAGAAGTTCGTCATTTTAGGGGTAAATTATAAATCTGTAATGACGTCAAATGATGTCACTGCGTTAAACCTACTTGGCCCAACTTTGAGTATGTGTTGAGTGAGTCTTATCAGCGCTACTCGGTATGGACCTTAACAATGTTTTCTGTCGGATTTCTTCTGTTATCGAAGTTCCTTCGTGAGTCATTCTCTGACTAATAAGCGATTATCGCTCGTTTGTTTACGTTTCGTTGCAAGCTTTCCCTGCTTTGTTTACGCTCAAAACTTCAAGTTGTTGGCGCGATAGCCAACGTTCGATCGAATTCTGTCCTGTCGCCAAACAGTTTCAAGTGAGCGTTCAAAGTGGCAACATCTCCGCCATCATGCAGCAGCAACCTTCACCGTCCCCGTGGGAACAGCTTCCGGCGGAACTGCTCGCGGAAATCTTCTCCCACCTCAGCCCCGTCCAGCTGGAGCGGGTTCGACTCACGTGTCGCCGCTGGAACCACGTGGTTTGCGACACCCCGGCGCTGATGGCGCAGTTCGAGCTTTGGTTTGACAGCTGGCCGGCGCCGTTTAGCGACGATCACCACGAGCAATCCAAGATGGCGGCCAACGTGACGGGGCGGTACAGCGTGGCGCACGTGCAGTTGGGATTAGGAGGTCCGCTTTGGGATAAAATTGGTGAAACTATTCAGATTCTGACGGTGTTTATTGGGAATAGGGTCGACCCACTAATCGATCTGTTGCGGATGACACCGAATTTGAGGTGCCTCACAATAAGAGATGGATTTAGTGATTTTATCGATTTAGAATCACCGGACGATGTAACTGGTACGGTTGATTTCAAACTAGAACAGTTGAGAGAGCTCGACTTTCGAGGAGAATTTGTCAACCTCTTCTGCCAGATATGCCCAAATCTTCAAGTTTTGAACCAACGATTGAATCCAGAACCGTATGAAACAAATGTTATGCCACTGATTCGAGCAACTCATGCTACTTTACAAAAACTTTCTTTGGATAATACGTACTTGAGTCCGGATAATTTTCGGGAAATTTGCTCGCTTGATCGACTACACCTCGTGGAATTGTCGTTGGCATCGAATTGGCAAGATCCGTGGATGAAACAGGAAAGCTGTATGTCGCTGATCAGCAAGCAGCCATCGCTCGAGATTCTCAGGTTGGAACCAATGGAAAAGGGTGGTGATCGCGGTCCACAGGTAAGAAATATTGATGTCGATAATCAACAAAATCTCTTCAATATCCATAATTATTTATTGGTTTCCGTTGCAGATATGGTCCAACATCAAAGAAAATCTTCCAAATCTAAAAACTTTGTTTCTTGACATCGATGCGAGCATCGATGCGTCTCACGGAGCTGCATTACCGACCTTTCTAAGTCACATGCCGCAGTTGGAATGCTTGGGAATACGATTTAGCGGAGGTTTCGATTGCTGTTTGGGCACCATCAGCAATTCCAATCTCAAAAGCTTAAAACTCGAAGGGGTTTACCTTAATCCCGATGATTTGTCGGCATTTTTTGCTAAGACACCCAACATTCGGCATTTGACGTTGAACCAAGTCTCAGACGATGAGTTGCGCCAAATATCTTGTCTGAAACAGCTGGAAAGACTAGAGATTGGTTGTTGTGAGATATTTCAACCTGATTACGTGATGACCTCTGTGAAAACCCTTAAATGCTTTTACGACCAAGAAATCTCAGTAGAGGACATCGTGACCGTATTCCCCAATGTCCAACATTTGACAGTCACTGGTCAGACAACCGACGACGTCGTCCTGGTCCTGGTCCGGGAGCTGAAGCGGCTCAAGCAGCTCAACCTGCCGGCTTGTTGGGCCATGACGGCGGTTGCCCTCGATCACATCATCGAGCACGGACGCACCCTGGAGCGGCTGAAGATTCAGTTGGAAAACAAAGACATTCTTCCGGAGAAACTGGCCCAATTAAGGGAAACGGTTCGGGTCCGGATGTATGACGTGCCCTATCAAGATTTCGATTGTGATATGTTGTCCACGGGCTCGGTAGATTCGGAAGAGTTGGAATAAAATGCAAAACTTTCAATGATAAACAAAAATGTAGTGTTTTTATTGCCTTCCGAAAAATCTGATTACCCAAAGTGCACGCATTTTTACTATCCTTCAAATTTGACACTCAATCACAACAGTCTTCGTCTTTCAGAATAATGTGAATAGTATAATTAAATTGAATGGGTAATAAATGATAACTCCAAACAGACTAGCTCTTATAGAAGCGTGTATTGAATTTTGACAGCGAGTGAAATTGGGTGCGTGCAAGAGCGCGTGTTTACACAATTATTTCCCCTGAAATTCAGTAGTTTTACTGAATTTTCCTCAACTGAATTTTTATCAACTGAAATTTTAGTAAACATTTCAGTAGTTCTCTGAATAAGGCTTTCTAGGCCCAGTGAAAAAAACATAATTTAACCCAAATAAGACGAACTTCTCGTCACAGTGTCCTGATGCAAACAATGATCGAGCTCGAGCTGTCACAGCCCTACGAAGTATGTTGGCTGACATATCGAGCAGTCAGTCAAAAAACCAGCTATAGACAAATCAAGCGAAAGCTTAACGCTGCTTTTTGATGGTGAGAGATTTGACAGCTCCCATACTAAATGTCTCGATTTTCATACTTTTTGTTAATTTTCTTCTAAAATAAAATACTTAACATATGAAAACTATATATTTTTGGTGCCCAAAATTCCTGCTGAATCGAATGGTGTACTTATCTCAATTGCAAATTTTTCGAACAGTTTTTATTTTAATAATATTCTAGACACATTTTGTGCACCTAATCAATCAATACTTTTATCATAAATAATCATTTTATTGCTTAAAATTGAGTTTTCCTGAGCTCCCATATTCAAATACATGGAAGCTGTCATTTCTAACACCATTGGCCACCTAGCGGACATTTCAAACTGGATACGTCTATAAGTCGCCGGACAAAAAAAAATGCTAGAAAGAGATAGGAAGTCTGATGCAAACAAACGTCCAGCTGCCATGTAAACATACTTTGAATGTGTTAGTAAATTATGTTTAGAAAGCTTATTCTGATTGCAAACTTTGCACCAAATTCTCCGCCTGTGCAAATAATAACTGCACACAAAATATTTGCACACACAGCAAATTTTGGGTTGCCATTTCAGTAAAATAAATAACTGAATGCGATTCAGTAATCATCACATTTGCTGAAATTCGGTAATAAACAAAAACATTACTAAAAAATCAGTAACCTCATATCTGTCAAACAGAAATGTCACTTATGACTTATTGTTTGGATGCTGGATGCTGCCGAGAGAAAGTCCCAGGGGGATGACAGATGGCGATTCCAGCCTACCGCACATCTTTTGCAATATGGCGTCTTTTGTTTACTAACATTAAAAATTTCTAGCTGGAAGCGAAGTAGCTTGTAAAACTCGTGCTTTTTATTTTTTTTTATTTTTTAGCCAGCGCAGCTTCCGGCGGTGTGGGCTTACCAAATATCGATAGCCGAGTAAATAATAGCGACATAAGAATTAAAACAAAGTTACTAATGTTTGTTCCATCAAAGAGAATAATCAATAAATTACGTGAAATCACTTTCTATTTAAATTTCCATAAATAGGTAACATTGATAATTGACATTTTACCCGAACGAAATGCAAGTTGTGCAATAAAAGGGTAATTCATCGGTACCAACTTTGACACTTCAGACTTGTCAAAGTACCAAAACATGTCAAAGTACCAAAAGGTGAGAGGTAGGCTCCGACTGTATGGAATTTGACAGGTCGTCTACTCCCTGGAAAGTCCTCTTTCAAATGTGTTGTTTTTTTTTTAAATTTTGGAAAAGGTTTTCTAGTCAGAAATTTATCAACACATTCAAAGTATGTTTACATGGCAGCAGGACGTTTGTTTGCATCAGATTTCCTATCTCTTTCTAGCAACAGTTTCTTTTCAGGCGACTTCTAGCTGTTTTTTTTCTTGACTGACCACTCGATATGCCAACAAACATATTTCAAAGGGCTTTGTGCTGTGACAGCTCGAGCTCGATCATTGTTTGCATCAGGACACTCTGACGAGGAGTTCGCAATTTTTGGGTTAAATTGTATTTTTTTCAGGCCTTATTGTGATAATTAGAAATAAAGGTAAGAAAAATGTGAAATAAATTGATTGATAACAGTATTTTAATGACAAGCAAAATCAAATTTTAATAACTGATATACCACCAATGATTGTTGAATCTTCAGCAAATGATCTGTCAAACTGCCACAAGAAAATTAGTGAATCTTCAGCTAAATAATTTGATGTTTCTTTTGCTGAAATTTCAGTTGTTTTGACAATCATTTTACTGAAATTTCAGTAAATCATCTGTCAAAGTGACAAATATCAGTTTACTAAGAATTCAGTAAAATCTAAATTACTGAATGGTTTCCTGAAATTTCAGTAGATGAAAATTCAGTAAAACTTTACTGAATTTCAAAAAAAAATGGTGTGCACTGAAGATCATTTTAAATGAATGAAATTTATATTTAAAAAAAAACATTTTCAAGTTGTATTTTACTACCCGAAAGATTAATTAAAAATTATATAGGTATTTTATGATAAAATTGCAATTAATTTAAATTTTATTATTATTCCACTCTTCAAATCATTAAATAAAACTTAGAAAAAATTGGTAAAAAAATCAATAGTCAATTAAATGGTTATAGTTTGATTAGCAGTCAGTTCAATTTACTTTTTTAATGTTGAACTATTTAACGCAAACAACATTACTAATAATTTTCCAAAAGCAATCATAATTTTTAAACATGTAAATGCTTTGAACATTAAAGCTTGTTTTATAAATATAACGTTGGAATATTCTTCTAAAGATGGTTTTCCAGTCTTGTCGGAATTATTGTTGAAGTGTAAATTTAAAAGTATAATTTTTGTACAGGAAATATTACCACAATGAAAAATATATAAAAAAAAGAATTTTGAAAAAAATGTTTTGGAAAAAAAGTATTTCATATTCCAAATTTAGAAGTAAAATGGTGAAAAACTTATTTTATCAAAATTCCATATTAAACTATTCACATTTTACAAGTTTCAGTAACTTATTTTTGTGGCCTACTAGATGTAGCTGGCTGAGGACCATTGGCCTTTTTCAAGATTTTGTAAAATTATTCCATTGTTTTTAAATTGCTATAACAATTTACATTATTGGTTCCTCCATTCAAATTTGGGTGCTGCCGGTACAAAAAAGATATGGAAACATTCGAGAATCCGTACCTTGAGAAGAGAATTTCCGACCGATTTGGTGTCTTCAGCAAAATTATCAAAAAGTCATAAGAAAATAACTTAAATTTCAGCAAAAATCTGGAATTTAATTTAATTGAATTCTTTGTGAAAATTTCATGTGATTAGATCAGTAAATTTTTAACTGAATGTCAGCGAAAAAAAAAATTGTGAATCCATCAGTACACTCTCATTAGGTTTTACTCATACTCATTTTTTTACTCTGATTTCGGCACAAAATTTATCCAGATTTGGAAAAATAAGTCATTTTAGATGACTTATTTTTTCAAATGTGGATAAATTTTCTGATCAACTGAATTTATTATTTTGCAGGAGAAGTTATGCTGTTAGCTAGTCTTTCGGAAAAGTGTAAAATGTAGTGACATTTGATTACACGCTGAAGTGTAACTAGCAATCTTTTGATAATTTCACAAAATTAATTACATTAAACTATCAAAAAATTATATAAAATTGACAAAATGAAATTGAATCGTCACTCGCGCACTTTCTCCAACACTCCCAAAAATTCCCACCTCAAATTCACTCATTCAGAACCTCCTCCATCGGAACAAGCAGCAGAAGTACCACCACTCAGGCTAATCAGATTTCTACTTTATGCCACCCGGATTAACACCGCCCGTCAGTCCGCTCACCTTGCCCCAACCTTCTCACCCCCGTCGCGAAAAATAAACTTAAGAACTTAAGTCGCGACATCGATCCCTTCCGCGCGAACCAAATGCCAACTTTCCCTCGCTTTTCCGAGAACGATTCAATCCTTTTGCACTTTTAACCCGCCACCAAATCTCGTCGTTTTCCGCCGAGGGAAGGAGTTAATTGAAACATTTAAATATATAATTATTCGTTTCTTTCGGAGAAGGGGGACGTTCGGGGATGGGGCCACGGCAATAAAACTTTATTGGCAAAAGTTTCCGTCGGATTTACGACGCGCTCAGACAATCCCGCGAAAGAAAAGGAGTTAAGAAGACAGTTTTGAGAGTTCGCCTTCCCCGTTCGGATTGATTGACTTAATCACGGTGATTACTTATTCCAGTGTTTTTTGGCTGATGGGAATCCGGACAGCTGCAGCGGATTTGCATTTCTTTCTTCCAGCAAGTTGGGAAAAGTTTCGGAAAGTTTTAAGCCAAGTTAAAGTTTGAGACTTTTTTTGGATTAATAATTTCTTCATTTATTTCAATAATTTTTCTAATTACCACTTAAGTTTCAGATTTCTCCTCCTCCAATATTGATTAGTACACAGTTTTCTTTGGTTTACCTCCAGTTTTGTCTGTTTGTGAGTATCGGTTGTAGTGAGTATCAATTTGTAGTTTTATTACACATTCCAAAACATTTACTTTTTGTTTACGTTTACTTTGACAGAGAACGTCAACGTTCCTTTATTTTATCAGAGGTGTCACTTGCATTTACACAGTTTATTTATTTCAGTGTAGCAAAACGGGGTTTCATAAAAAAGCAGAGTAGAAAACTTCCAAAAACAAGGACAACTATGTAATACTTTATATTTGTGTTTAACCTACAAATTTCGTCGTTGGAGGTGAAAAATTAGCATACTCAACAAATTATTCGATATCGCCTAGTATTTACAAGTGAAAATTTACACGAGTGTAGTTAAGAACTAATCAAGTCGACCTTAGACAGTAGTTTGCTAGTACAAAATCTGCGTTTTTTCGTTTCTTTTGCGGTCATTTCTCCCCTTTATTGATCGTTTCTGAACTTTGAAAATTTAACAAGTTAAACTCAAATTAAAACACTGAAAAAGTAACACGCGAATAAACGCAGTTTATGCAATCAATAAGTTTTGATTTCTGCGAAATTCCTCCGCAAAAAAAAACGATAAAATGAACGAAAACGAACAAAAACCTATCGTTTTCGGATCCAGAAACGATCGGAGGGCTGCACCGCAGTCGGATTCGAAGCGATTATTTTTTCCAGTTTGGCACATTTTTGCTTCGAGAATCAAAATTGACGAGGCGCGGGGAAATGATTCAATAGACCTAAACATATTGCACATCGTTGTTTTTTTTTTCTCAGTAATTTTGAAGGCTGAAAACAAGCGGAATTGTGACGTTTTGTGACAGTTTTGTTCAATTTTTGATACGTCGCCAGACTGAAAACTAAAAAAAGTGATAAGGTCTGTGTTAGCGTGTAGCGAGATTTTGACAGATCGAAATCCATTCAGTTTGATGAAAGATAGAAAGCACGAAATGTGACACGGAAGCGACTCAGCACTAATCAACTGTCGTGCTCTTTCGATTAGCGTGTAATTTGACAGCTGCTTTGATCGAAAGTTTTATCATTTTGACAGACGCAGTTCAGAATTGTGTTTTTGATCAAGTCTGACGGAAAGAATGTGAAAACAAGTGATATTTCAACATAACAGAAGTAGAACTTAAAAAGAAACACTGTCAATCTGTCACCTGTCACCAAACGTCAAAACGCAGCCCCTTCCCGTCCCCACCCGCCCTCAGACAGTCCAACAAAGTTTATTGTTATTGTTCTCCTTACAATTTAACTAGCAGTACTGAGCGCGGCCTTCATGTGGGTTGGCGTCCCGAACGGACCACCCGGTCCACCAAGCCCCACCGGAAGGTTACTGTTGTTGTTGTTGTTGTGATCACCTCCGGCGGTAGCCCGTTGTTGCTGCTGCTGCAACTGTGACATGAGTCCCGGCTGTGGTCCACCGATTCCGTTCTGCACCGGATGGTGACCACCGGCGGCTCCTCCTCCTCCTGCGGAGTTTTGTTGCTGGCCACCCTGGCCGATTTGACGTTTCAACATCGGATGGTTGGCCATCGAGGCAAACACCAGCCGCTCCTCGTAGTCGTACTCGCAGAGGATTTTGTTCTCGCACAGGTAGAACTTGTCTCCGACGCAGAACCTGAGAACAATAGAAACGGAAAAAAGTGAGGTTAGGTTTGAAGGAACAACTTTTACACGTTCAATTAGGTTCGATTCGTTTGCCAATCTAGTTCGGACAATGGAGTAACTTTTCCCAACCCGGTCTGTGGCCGCGAGGCAGTCTGTTTGGCCACGGATCGATTTCCAACCCAATTTCTAACCTCAAAAAACGCCCCAAAATTAATGAATCCATTCGTCATTCGCGCGCGTTCCAAACACGTGAATGTAAATGATACCGTAATTATTTACCCTCCTCACCAAACAGAAACTGAAATCTGAAAAGCTAAAATGTTATTAAATCCAAGCAAGCTGGGAGGGGGAGGAGTTCGGGACTCGACCGCAAAATATGAATGATAGTGGCAGCGACCCCCCCTTCCCCTCTAAAGGGGAAAAGGGGTAGTATAATTTATTTGCCAAGGATTATAAATCAAATTAAAACAATATTACCCGCTAGAATAGTTTTGAATCGTGTTTTCAATGGCCCAGAGGAGGAAATGTCGCCGCTCCTGGCCGGGAAGTCGTCCGGACAATCGTCGTAGCAGGCGGTGGAACTTTTGACGTTATGATGTGTCATTTAATATTCCCTTTGCGTAAATATTTGCCGAAAGAGAGTGGTGGCGAGATCATTTTTCTTCGCGTGGAAAGAGTTTGGGGTTGCCAGATGTGCTTTAAATTATTTGCTAAATTTTCACTTAAATAAATAAAAGGCTGCGGAAGTTGGCAGCACTGCTTTGCGAACTGTCAAAATTACTACAGAATTCCTCAAAATCAAACTCACTCTTTGTTTTCTATTGTTCAAGAATAAATGAGTAAAATGTCATATTAATCTTAGTTTCACTCAAATCTGCGTAAATTTCATTCAATTTTCAATTCATCATGAGCAGTGACGTGGCAAAAGGGTAGGAGGAACTCGTCTTGAAAAAAATAGTTTACGGTATTTGTTGATGACCCTTGTCCAAATCCAGTACAACTTATTGTTATAAGGGCTGTGTGACACGACCGGTATCGCCAGTGATCATATGCGAAATTCGTCCAAATCTGATATTTTTCTTATTGACATGTGACTGTGTCGAACTTACTCAGAAATGCGTAAGACAGGCAGATGTCAATTTAGGGTAAGTATCACCCAAAAATCTATTGAATTATTTGAAAATCACCCCGAATTGAGGTAAATTCAAAGACAAGATGTAAACAAACAATCTTGCTCGTTCCTAATGTAAACATCAACTATCATAAGCTCCTTTTGCCCATATACCTACATTGTTTTGCCTTTATATTGATCTCTACACTCTCATCAAAATTACTCACATTTCGTGAAATCCAAACTATCTGAGAAATGAGTAGTTTAAATGTTAAATTTGTTTAAATTTCACTCAAATCTCGGGCAATTTCCAAAAACAATTCATTCATTTTTGGGTAAAACTTATCTTAATCTGACATTTGCCTTACATTCTTTTAAAAAGGAACCTACTGAAAAATGAGTACAAATTTTTTGATACTCCTGACTCAAGGCGGTTCCAAAAACACCCAAAAAGCAAAAACTGGAAATTTGGTTTTTTGGACCTATTCAAAAAAACTCCAGAAATGATAAATTTAGAAAAACATCTTCCAAATTAAAATAAAATTAGAGAAATTCTAGAGCTTTTTTTTCTTTTTTTTTTTGAAAAGTTTAAAAACTGAACGGATATTTTAAATTGATTTCTGTGAGCTGTGAGGTTGAACATGGACAGTTCCTGACAATAAAAAACATTTTTTTTCTAAATTATGATTCTTTTTAACAAGAGCAGTTCTATTTTTTTTAAAGAAATTTTTTGCATTATTTTTTTTCTTTAATTTATTTTTAATGAGAATGAATTTCTTTGAATAATCAATGAAATTTCAAAAAATATATTTCGGATAGTTTTTGCATGCATGGTTTGTAAAGGAACAATTTTTTTTTTAGATTTTTTGCATTTTTTCAATTCAGAGCAGTTCCTTGTAAAAATCATTCAACTTCAATATTTTTGAGAGTTTTGGCATTTTTTTCTTAATTATTTTGGCCGTTTTTTTTCTTAATTGGGTCCTAAAATGAAGCTTAGATTGTTGATATTATTGTTTACAGCGATAAAACTTATTTTTCTGAGTACAATGACCCTTTGTACGACCACAAAGAGATTAAAATGGATTTTTAAATCAATTTTGAAAAATTAATCTCGCGGTCCTTCTTGACAGAAAAGCTCCTACTTGACAGCTCGTTCCAAGGGGACCATAGTTAATCCATCGAAAAAATGTTGTCTTGTCAAAACAAAATTTTGCATTAAAATGAAAAAAAGTGATCAGAAATGGTTTTTAATCGTGTTTTTTAACGTTGTACATAAAAATTGACGTAGGGCTTTAGTACCCAATTATTTTGGCGAGTTTTTGCATTATTTTGAGCATGCAAAATTCTTTGAAAAATAATTGAAGAAATGTTGCATTTTTAACATGATGACTTATTTTAAAAATAATGGGGTGTATTGTGAATTTATTAGTTTTGTTGAGTTATTTACTTGAATTCATTCAAATATGTTCGGTTCTTAGAAAAAGTACTGAATTCACAAAAAAATATTTTCTGCGGGTTTCTGAGTTCTCTCTAATATGAATTTTTCGAAACAAAAGATAAATTTTATATTTTTGTGAGGTTTTCCATTCCATTCTTATAAACATCAGCAGGTCTAAATTTTTCAAAGATGTTTTTTAAGATTCCAATCAAGAGTAGTGATTTAAAAAAAAACATTGAGCAGGTTATATTGAATATTTTATGAAGATTTTGCATTCTTTTGAACATAAGTATTTGAACAAATTAATGATTTTTTTACAGATAATTTTTGAGAGTTTTTACATTCTTTTAATCATGATTTTTTTTATTTTTCTTTGAAAAATGGGGTTTCAAAAATAATTTCTGTAAAATTATGAAAGCAGTTTGAAATAAACTTTTGAATCAGGCGTAGTATATTTTAAAATTATGATGGAGTACTTAGAAAAATAATTTTCAAATGAATATTTTTCCCGGTTTTTACATACCTATTTCCGATTCTATCTACTCGAAGTTGACAAACGTGAGTAGGAAAGATGAAATGATCTTCGAAATTTTTATTTTCATTTAAATTTATCCAGACATGAATAAAATTTATCAAAAAACTTGTCCAAAACAATTTAAGCAAAGTCTTTTTTGCTCACGTCAGTTGCTGTTATTTACATAACAAACGAGCAGGATCGACTCTTTGTTTACACTTTGAAATTGGCCCAATTACAATGTTTTGCTAGGATTGGGTCCTAAAATTGAGCATACATTAGTGATATTATTGTTCACAACGTTAAACTTTATTTTTCTGAGTAAAATGACCCGCAAAGGATTTAAAATACTCAATTCAATTTTTGAAAATTCACTTCGCAGCCCTACTTGACAGAAAGCAACCTACTTGACAGCTCGTTCCAAGGGGACCATAGTTGATCCATCGTAAAATGTTGTCCTGTCAATTTATTTATCGAGAAATTAAAAGTGAGAGTATGTGCGTGCAACATGGAGTTAAACTCTTTGAAAAGCCTTGGTAAGCTACAAAGCAACTGCACAGAAAGTTTGACTCGATGTTACGATTTGACAGCTCGATTTTTTGCATTACATTGAAAAAAAGTGCTCAGAAATGGGTTTTTACCGTTGCAGATACAATTGACGTAAGGCTTTAGGACCCAATTTATGTAGGGGGAAGGGGATCGGGGTATGTTGAGTTCCTTAACGTCAGTAGTTGTCGATGGCAGAAATCACTGGGTGGTCCGACATCTGGCAGCTTCTCCGGAACTTCAGGATCAAACCATACAAAATTGCTTCCAGATCTTTTCCAAAAGAGATCCGGAAAAAAGATCCGGCCACAATTTGTACTGTTTTGACGTTTGCTGAGAGTGCCGAAATGCTTGGTTATGTTGCTGCTTGCAAAAAATAGGCATATTAAAAGTGACAACTCTTTATTATGATCAGGAAATGTATACACGCAAACCCAGAAAGGTACAAAATACTTTCATTTAAAACAAATCCACTTAAAAGCTAACATCTGACATCAATTTTGATTAGATCAGTTTTTGTCTTGCAACCCTGCTACTTATTCATTCCAGAAACAGTCAAAACCATTCACGACCACTCCAGAAAAAGAGACAATCCCCGCAATACTTTGCGGGAAATCCCTTCCCGAGATCCCATGGTCCTCATCCCAAAACCCATCTACGCACCCAATCATTAATCATGCCGAAACAGGACACAATCAAAGCAGGCCGGCGGAATCAATTTTCCACGCCGGTTTTTGACATTTCTGTGTGACACAACACCGCCCCTTCCCCTTTTTCATCATCCCACCGGCCTACTGTATGATAAATTGTTAATGTTATTATGCTATTTTCCATTACAGCGGAGGAAGGAGGGTAGCTTCTTGAACGGTTTTTTCGGAAGCATCCGAAAGGTCAGTTTCTCCACCCCCGTCAAAGACGGGCGGCCATTATGTATTCATCAAAAGTCGGTTCTGACAGCGGGGTGGGTTCCACCGGAATTGTTTTCTGATTTCCCTCCAGAGCTATTAAGCGGAGGGTTGGAATTTTAAATGTCACTAGATTGAGACGGAAATGGCAACCTTTTTTTTCAATGTTTGTTTTGTTTTTGGCGCACATCCGGTTGCGGACGACGTGAATAAATGATGCCTCCTTACCGATGGTTGCACTGCTGACAGGCGAAGCACTCCAAGTGGTACACGTTGTTCCGGGCCCGCATCACCATCTCGAACGCCGGTATCACCTTGTTGCAGGCGGCGCAGAAGCCCGTGTTGCCAAAGAGTCTGGAATTTTTCAAACTAGATCAAAATCACGGCATGCCACGCCAGCGTACGTGCGTTTGACAGCTGTCAGCACTTACCTCAGGTAGTCGCGCTTGCACAGCATCAGGTTGCCCTTGGTGTACAGGGTGGACCCAACTTCGCCGAGCCGGCAGTCGCAGCAGCCGCACTTGAGGCAGTCCTCGTGCCAGAGCAGGTCCAGCGCCCGCAGCAGGAACCGGTCCTGGATGTGTTTCTTGCAGCCGGCGCACAGCTGCTGCGGCTGCTGCTGTTGTTGTGACATTCCGTTCTGGACGGGACCACCCTGTTGTTGTTGCTGGTGCCCGTTGACAGTTTGCTGCTGTGGCGCGCTGGCAACACTGCCCCCGTTCAGCGCTGGACCACCCGTCGGGTGTTCCGCCGTGGTGACGTCCATCGTCATCATCTACCGGAAAGAGATAGAGAGAAGCGAAAAAAAAACTCGTAAATATCGCGAAACTTTTCTCATCTGCTAAATGGAGAGGGGTTCCTCGTACTCGTGATAAGTGCAATTCTTGTTGTCTTCCGTTTACCGGAAATGCATCGCGTCCCTTTGGTTGGCCGGATGCTGCCCGCTTTAATGGCGGTTTGATGGGAACGACTTTTTAATTAACTGCCAAGAAGGCACTGGGTTTTCGCGAAAATTTATCGTCTCTCCCTCACCCTTGTTTGAAAACAAACTGAAAAGTGGAAAAAGTTTGCCGCCATTTTTTATTTGCGATTGTTTCCGTGACCAAGGTAAATCTAGTAGGCGCGGACGGTGGCGAAGCCACGTGATGACGTGGAGCGGGATGAACGAAAAAAACATTGAAATTGTGGAGTTTCAAGTTTTGTTGTTACGTTTTTTTCTCGGATGTGCAACCCTTTTTCTGTTTTGTGTAAATTGTAGGTTTTCAACGGAGTCGTTACTCAGATTCTGAACGAAATTGAGTTATTCCATATAACAGTGTAGCGATGACATTTAATGAAGTTTAATCCAAAATAAATATTATTTTCAGCGTGTTTTATTGAAATCATAAAAATTGCCATTTTTTTAACAGTGCGGTTTTGACAGCTAGAATATATCAAGTATTATATAGAATATTACTTGATTTCAACAAAAACAAGATCAAAACTGTGTGAAATTTACTCAGTTTTAGCAGAATGCAACATTTGCATCAAATAACATTTCTAGAGTTTTTTTTTTTTTTTTTTTTTTGAAGAGGTCCTATAAACAAAATTTTCATTTTTTTTTTGTTTTTGGGTGTTTTTGAAACCGTTGAGTCGAGGGTATTCAAAACACTCAAAAAGCAAAAAGGAAAATTTCGTTTATTGGACCATTCGAACTCCAGATTGATGAATAGGTACAAGGAAACTTGGGCTTGGGAAGCTTTTGATGAACTGGTAAACACTTATGAACTAAGATCGAACACGCTCATTCAGAATCACTCAGTTTTTGTCAAAACTGCACCTACTCAGAAATGAGTAAAGGGGCATCTGTCAGATTTTGACAATGAATTTCACTCAGATCTGGGTGAATATCAGTTTTCATGGAATTTTGAGTGAAATTTTCTCAAATCTGTCAGATGCCCCCTTTACTCATTTCTGAGTAGGTGTAGTTTTGACGAAAACTGAGTGATTTTGAACGTGCGTGTATGACATTTTGACAGATTTAGTATAGTTTAATTCAAAGAGAAAGAGAAGTCAATCGTCTAACCGCAGCGATGACCAAATTTGAAACAGCGACGGCAGATTGCTTTGCCAGAAAAAGCGAAATACTACGAAGAAGAATGAAAGTCGCGAAAAAGAAGCAAATTGGCTTCTCTTGCTATTAGTTTTAACTTAGCTAACTGATTTAGCGTGTAATTTTGACAGACTTACACAAAAAAAAGTTAGCTCTAAACTTGAAAATTTTCCAAAAATCTATATTTTTTAATTATCAATAATTTTGTAGTCAAGTAAACTCAAATTAGCGTGTGATTTTCACCCACAAACTTGATCAGAGTAAAATTTTAAATTCTTCTAAAAGTTGTTGCATGAGGCAGAGTGAAAATTAAACGAATTTTGACTAAATTCATCCATGTTTGTATTTCGCCTTTGAACTTATTTCTCAATAAGATCAGTTTAGAATTTATCTTGTTTACTGTGGTTGAGCGTGTCATTTGACAAATTTACAAAAAATACTTGATAAAATTTTTAAAATCTTCAATATTTTTATGAAGTCTACTATTTTTTTATGAAAATCATTCAAATTCGTCGTTTTCCTTAAACATTCATTTCTGATTCAAACACATTTACGCTCAAAGTGTAGACAGCGAAAAACATAAAAATCTCATTGAAACATTTTGTATTATTTAAACATTTACGTTAAACGAAATTAAAAGTTATCGAAAATAATTTCCCCGGAATATCCGAAATTTAAGCTCGAGTAAACATTTGACTTAACTTTTGACACCCAACTCAGCAGCTAATTTTCTAATAAATAAGGTTATGTTTCGATCTAAGAGCGTTTCGATTTGCTCCAAAATTCCTCCACCATCCATCAATCCAAGTAGGTCAGTTAACCCCTCTCCAGAAATTCCAACACTCCTAACCTTACTTTGGTTGCTTTGATCTCAAAACTCACAAACCACACACCCAGGATACACTCTAAACTTGCACTGCACAGAATTTAATTTCTGACTTGTGGCTTTCGAAACTTTTCCCGCCTAACATTAAGAGGTTTCCGTGCAAGAAAATTTGAAATATTTTACCCTTCGGCACTCCCAAGAGTCGGAAAATGCCTCACACATGCTTTGGAGGGGGGGGGGAGCTCATCTTCGAGGTTAGGGCGCAACAATGACACAAAAGGGCCTTAGGATCCAGTTCAAAGTTGGTATTTTCGGTATCGGAATTTTCGGAGCGGAATGTTTACCTTTGTATTAGCTACCTTCCCTTCCTCACTTCCCCAAAGTCTAATCTCGCCACTTTATCGGAGATACCCCCAGTGTCTGACAGTGGTGGTGTCCCCCCTTGGGCGATGAATATAAGATAAGTTGGTGGATAGTTTTGTTACTTTCTTTGGCGTAGGATATAGTTTCCCTTCGAAGAAGGAGAAAAGTTTTCTACGAGCAGCAAATTGATGGCACTTGATCCTTATTAAATATTGAAATTCAATGGTTTCACTCGTCGTCGTCATCCCCTCTGGTCTCTGGAGGATAAATATTAGATGTGCCGAAAATGGCTGGCGTCTTGTCACTGGATATCAGACGGTGTCGCTGTTTTCTTGAAGAGTTTTGCGACCTTTTATCGGGCTGCAAATTGATTAGACGGGACTTCTATTTCGAAAACTTGTGTCTTTAAGATCGATTTAAATGTTATTTCATCTTTTTATCAATTAGTTACCACCTATAATCGAGATTATCTTGGTTCTGTCAAAATTTCCTACACGCACGTTCAAAATCACTCAGTTTCAGTCAAAACCGAACCTACTCAGAAATTAGTAAAGGGGGCATCTGTCAGATTTGAGAGAATTCCACCCAGATCTGGGTGAATATCACTCAGTTTTCGGTGAAATTCTGAGTGAAATTCACTCAAATCTGACAGATGCCCCCTTTCATTTCAAATCACTCAGTTTTCATCAATACCGAACCTACTCAGAATTGAGTAAATGGGGCAAATTTAAAGATTTGAGTTAATTTTGCTCCTAACCTAATTTATAAGAATATTTTCGATTTGACGAAAACTGAGTGATTTCGAAAATACACAAATTTCGAGAAAAACCAACACATAGAATAAAGAACCGAATAAAAGTCAATCTTTCTAGAATTTTACCAGAAAAACGTTAAAAACTGAGTAAAATGTACGCAAATTTGGCAGATTTACACTCAAAACTTGGTTTACTGTCGTGTTTACTCGAAATGTGAAAATTTTCAACAAATTTATAGTTTTTCAGTTTCAAAATACTGAGTATAAATACAATAATTTGAGTAATACTCATCGATATTGGGCAGTTGCCTTCAAACTCACTTTTGAGGCTTTTTGGATGAGCAAGTCAACACTTAAAAAACTATAATTTAGCGTGTAATGTTGACAGATTTACAAATACATAAATTATGATTTTTCGCTAAATTCATTTCAGTTCAGAAGATTCTGAGTAGTTCTTGGTACAGTTGAACGCTTCAGAGCTATGATTCAGCGTAATATTTTGATAGATCTATGCTCAAAATTTAGCTAAAAATATTTCAAATGAAATTTACTCAAAAAACATAAATCTTAAAAAAAGTAATTTAATAAAACTTTAAAGAAATTTTATATATTGTAAATTAATTAACTATGTTTAAGTGTGTAGTTTTGACACAATAACACTCAAAATTTATATTACCTGATTTATTTGATTTATTTGTTTTTTCGTCGTCAAAACAGCACAATATACTCAAATGCGCGTACACTCAAAAATTAACTTATACAAAATTTAAAACAAATGTAATTTTTGAATCAAATTTTGAGAAGAATTCTCGCTTACTTTTTTTCAAAATGTTCTATTAACATTGAAAACCCATATCGAATAGAACCTTATTAAAAAGTGCTGCTCTACACTCAATTCAATTCAATTCAATTCGGTTTTATTGGTGAATAATCAAGATACAATGAGTTATTTTGAAGTGCATAACAGAGTTTTGGAGTTCCTTACAGCTGTGTGTTGCATCATAATCCATTTAGGAACAGTTATTTCTTTAACTAAGGCACTAGCAAGAGTAAGAAAAAATTATAACAAAAAACTTACAGAAATTGCAAAGGAAAGGGGATAGAGGAAGAGAAAGCTTATATCTAGATCACAGGTAATTTATCCTTTGTAGATGTGTTTGATCATCAGTTCCCCAAGGGCCAGGAATTGTTCTGCCTTGTTCCGGCAGCTCCGAAACCGCGTCATCATCTCCCCCGCGAGAGCAAAAAACTCTGGCAAGGTGAATAGATCTTCCCCGGTGACTTCTTGCTGGGCCGTACTGCCGCTACCGGCAGCGACCACGCTGGCGAACGAACGCCCCCAACCAGGAGGGAACGCTGAGTTTTCCGCTGGAACCGTACGCTGTCCAGCTGCAGGAACGGCTGCGCTCGTACTTCGCTGAGGAGGGTGGGACGCTTTCTTCTTCCTCTTTTCCTGCTCCTCGAGGTAGACCTTGCGTGCGACGCATCCGCGGTAATTGCCGGTATGATTGCCGTCACAGTTCGCGCACTTTACGCGCGGCTTGGTTTGTTCTGCCTTGTCCCCCAAGTCCGCCTTTCGTGGCAGTGCGCACGCCTCCGAGAGGTGTGACTCACCGCACTTCACGCAGCGGGGCCGGAGGTTGCAGTTCCGCGAGCCGTGGCCGAATTTCTGGCAACGGCGGCATTGCGCTACGTCCGTCGGGTTCTTGGTGTAAAACCGCCAGTTTACCCAAAAACCGTCCAACGTCTTAGTCCGCCGCAGGTCTTGGAGCTTGACGGTGCCGCGGTCGAAGTACAACAGGTACAGTGTGTGCACACCCGTGACTGTTGTCTTTCGCGAGAGCACTTTGATCTCCCGCGGTTTTATTCCGGCGTCCGAAAGGTGACCCTTCAGGTCGGCGATCGGACGGTCTTGATAACCCTGCAAGACGACCTTAACAGGGGGCTTCTCTGGGTCGTATGTGTAGAAGTTGAAGTTGCTACGCTTCAATTCTTCAAACACCAGGTCGAAATTCTTTTTGGTCAGTGTGATCACTTGCACTGCCGACTTACCGATTTTCAGACAATATCCGAGGCCTTCCAGCAACTCGTCAACATCGTCCGCTAACGTGTCCAAAACAAAAATTGGAGGTGGTCTACGTTCCACTGGAGAGTTGTTCTTTTTTGACGTCGGCACTTTTTTCCGTGCACGACCATCATCGTCGTCGTCGTCGTCGGTAGTGCTGCTACCGTCAGAGTTGTTATTTTCTTCGTCGTCGCTCAGCATCTGGAACTTGTTCCTGATGGGGATGTTGGCGGATGTTGATGTGCCACTGGTCGTGGCACCGGAAGTACCAGAACGGGTTCGCACTGGTGATCTTGGGACATATCCGGGATGTAGTAACTTTTTGTCGATGCCTTCAGCGCTGACGCTCCCCTGCGCGATGGCGGCCGACACGGCGTTGGTTTGTTTACCTTTTTGCACACGGCCGGTAGACGAACTTCGCGGGTTTTTCGAGGCCGCACTCGAACTGCCACGGCCACGGCCGGCCTTTGGCATGCTGGAGAAGCAAACTCGCGGGTAACCACAATCAATTACGGCGAAAAAAATCGAAAAAACGATGGAGCACTGAGCACTAGCTGCATGCTCTCGTGCGTACACGGAGGGAGCTGTTGCTCTACACTCAAAATTTAAAATATCCCTTTTTAAAGTTCACCCGTCGTCACGCTATAAAAAATATAGCGTGTTATTCTAACACAGTTGAACACTTTTGAGCTATGATTTAGCGTAATATTTTGATAGATTTACGCTCAAAATTTAGCTTCAAATTTTTAAAAACAAATTTACTCAAAAAATAAAAATCTTTAAAAAATAATTTTGCACTGTTTTATTAACTCCAATTCGATAAAACATTATTGATATTCTATATTTTTTATATTAATTAACTATGGTTAAGTGTGCAATTTTGACACAATTACACTCAAAAGTTAATTTACCTGAAATTTTATTTTTGGTCTTCAAAACATAACAAAATATACACAAATGCACAAGTTATTTTACCAGAGCAACACACAATGAATAACTCATACAAAATTTCAAACAAATGTAATTTTTGAATCAAAATTTGAGTAGAATTCTCGCTTGCTTCTTTTTTCAAAATGTTCTATTAATATAGGAATCTCATAAGGCATAGAACCTTTTAAAAAAGTGCTCTACAATCAAAATTTAAAGGCATCTTTTTTTTTAAGATCACCCGTCGTCACCCTTTAAAAGTGTACCAAATTTAAACTATTTTGAAGTACTGGTGAAAAAAGGGTGGAAAGTATCCTTTTTTTAGGTACAAAAAAAGTAGAAAGTACCCTTTTGAGTGAAAATTCTGATTAATCCCTTTCATTAAATATGGATGAGCGTGTAATTTTGACAGAATTACACTCAAAATTTTCCTTATCATTATTTTATATATTTAGAAAAAAAACTGTCTTCAAAATTGAGTGTTATTTTGCCAAAATTGAAATTATTTAAAATTAAAAATCCAACTTCGAAGTATGGCCGAAAATGCGTATTATTTTAATAAAATTACACTCAAAATCTGAACAATCTAAAATTTTCAAAATTATTATTTTTAATTTTTCCTTATCGTTTTTTTTTATTTAAAAAAACTGCCTCCAAAATTCAGTGTTATTTTACAAGAATTAAAATCATCTAAAATTTTATAATGTATCGTACAAATAAAGCAGAAATGCGTATTATTTTAACAAAATTACAATTTAAATTAATATAATCCAAAATTTTCAAAATTCATTTTTTTCTAAATCAAAATTATTTTTATCGTTATTTTTTCATATTTAACAAAAATCTGTCTCTTTACTTTTTAGATTTAACGAAAATGTGTCTTCAGAATTGAGTGTTGTTTTTCTAGAATTTAAATCATCTTAATTTTGGAAATGTATCATAGAAATATAGCAGAAAATACAGACATATATTGACAGTAGTTTTGGTTGAGCAAATATGATTTTTTTTGTGCTCAAAATGTGGATTGTATACAACTTAGAAAAAAAAAATATTTTCATTTTATTTCTAACTAACAACACTTAAGCGTGTAATTTTGACAGATTTACTCTCAAAATTAAATGTGAGTTAAATTTGAAAGACTATGAAAAATCTTGGAGTAACTGTTATCCAAATGTGATATGCGTCCAAGAACTTATTTCTGAGTAGATTCATTTTTAACAGATATCTGAATCTCGATCTGAATGGTTTTGGATAACAGACTTTGACAGAATTACACTCAAAATTTGATTTGCCCCAAAATATTGAAATTCTTTAAGAGATCTCTATCAACATTCACGCTACCAACTGTCAACCAAAAATCACAAGTCATCGACATTCCACCAATCGACCACCAGAAAAAAAATCCACCACCACCAAACCATAACACGTGGTTTACCAAACAAATCCGAACTTGCCACCGAGCAAAAAAAACACAGCTCTACGTGACCGTCACGTCGGTTACAGCAATTAAATCTGATGTGTCAACTGTGGATTCAATTTACCACCGCGTCAATTTCACCCCCGGACGGAAAACCGCGCCGGCAAAAATGAGATAATTGAATAACACTCGTCCAAGTAGTCATCGCCGGACCGGTCCTTCACGCTGTGGAGGTCCAACGCCTGCTTTTTTTCGAGCAAATGTCAGCGAAATCGGTAACACTAGAACTCGGCGTCCCCCCTCTTTTTGTTTTCGCTAGTTGTATGTGATTTGTATGAGTAATTCTAGCGCGGACGTGAAATTGCTTACTTTCTAGTTAAAACGAAGCGAGCCGAGGGGTACGACACTGTTTGAAAAAGTTTGGACGTGTCAGAACAAACGTCATTTTGACAGGTGGTTTTGACAGCGCGTTGAATTTTCTTGATATTTTGATGATAAATTTAAGCGGAAATCAATTTTCAAGTGTCTTACCCCTTGAAGTAGACTACCGGGATGACGAAAAAAGTCGGCAACTGTCACTTGCAACGGTTCGCGTCCAGAATCTACAATGACGGACCGGAGAACGCTGGACGGATGATGACGACGTTTGCAATTAAAATAATTAAAAATCGCCAGCCTGTGTCTACCCCAAATAATGTCATTTGATATCCGGGTGACATCGCAGCAGGCGCAGCAGCGCAGCGTTTCCAATGGCAATTTGAGAGTTAAAAATTGGCGTAATTCAATAATCGAAATTATTACACACGTGGGTGGTGCCGGCACATTTTTCCGCGTCGTTATTTGCCGGACACATGTGGAGCGAAAATCCATCAAGAGTGGGGTTTTTCGACGAGATTTTTTGCACTGGGTGGGCAATGTGACAGCTGGTGGGACAAGCGACTTGTTTTTACATAGGGGAGAGTGGGGAGACTTGATCCCCTTTTTTTGTATCGCACATAACTCTGTCAATTTCTCACAAAACTATAAACTTTTTGCATGAATTGAAAGCTTAAACATTCATCTATGTTTGGCTAATAAGGATATTTCATCAGATGAACTCTTCGAATCATGCCAAGCGTTTTAAAAAAATATTTTTAACCGGCATTTTAAAAATGTTAGGGGTAACTTGATCCCCCTTTCAACATTTTGAAGAAATCTTCAGCAAAATGTTTCTTATTCATCCAAACTTTGAATTTTCTATAAGTTACAGCAATTTCACATAAAACCTGTACGTTTGTGTTCAAAATATAACAAGTTTATTATGTTAAATATTTAAAAACTTAAAATTTTCTTTTTTAGACCAAAATTGAGCATGTTTACAAAAGCTGGTCATTTTTTTTACAAAATTTTTGAAAAATGGTTCAAACTGCAGTAAGTTATGTACAACTATACTAAAGGAAACTATGTATGAAAACCCAGCTCAATTAATTAATGTTGAGGCTGATTCCAGTGACTGTAAAAAGGCAGGGATCAAGTCTCCCTAAACGCACTTTTTTAAACAATTGATTGTAAAAATAGTATGACGATAAATTTAACATCAAATGCGTAAGGGTTTTGGAGTTGATAAGTTTATCAAACAATTCATGTATAAAAAATAATTTTTTGAATAATTTTTGAGTGTTTTCTATACATATCAAAACAAAGAAAAAAAGATCTCTTGGAAGTTTTTTGCAGCTCGTTTTAGAAAAATGTGTGTAACTGAATCTAAACATTTTTTAATTTTTTTCTTTGTTTTCTACAATGAGTTTTAGTTAATTTCGCACAACTTTCTAGAACAAAGCTAATTGTTTTACCCACATGCTGACGAGATACAGGCTTGGGATCAAGTGTCCCCGGGGATCAAGTCTCCCCACTCTCCCCTAACTTTTGTGAATGAACGACCTAAATATTAACAAAAAATTAGTAATTTTCACGTAGAGTGTAGAGATCCTAAATAAGGAGATTGGTCGAAGTGAATTTGACGTACCCAAACAGACACGAGTTTGACGTATCCAAACGAGCATTTGCCTTTACGCCCAGCAAAACTTATCAGTGTTGCCAAGCTCAAAACATACGTTGCCAGATCGATTTAGCCAGCTTAGACCAGTCTCCCTATTTAGGGTCTCTAGTAGAGTGTACTTCTCGATTGGTTGTCAAACTAGTTTTGACAGTTGTTGTTTGACAGTAGGTTACACGCAGATTTCAAACCAACCAAAATTAATCTAAATTGTAAATTTAAGAGTCAGATTTTTAAACCGATTTAAATCGCTTACGGCCTTTAAATCTCATTTCCTAAACCACAACACAAATTGCAGATTTTTTTTTTCAACTCAAAACACATCTGAGGGACCACTTTTCAAGCGCATCAGATTAGCAGCGCCCTCTCATGTTCCGGTCGGATCGTCGGATTGTGCTCCACGTAAAGGTTCCGGCCCCAACCCTCCGGGTTGACATTAAAGGATTTTTTGCAGCCCATTTTTTTCCTACCACTGCAGCCACTTTTCTATGCAATGTGCAAGTGCAGGCATCAGCTTTCCCGAAGACTCAAACCGCACTGCCTGGCCTGTCAGACTAAACCCGTATCATGTTTGGCATATCGGGGAGGGGGGGGACTCCACTTGTCGGTGCAAGCTTATGAGGCCCCCACTTGCAACGCAGACAGCACAGCAAGGGGGCAATTTTGCTGTCAAAACGCTTTAAATGTCAAAAAAAAGCCCAACATCGTGCAGTTTTTGGTTGATGTCGGCCAGACACGTAGGAATTTCGTGAATTTCTAATAGGGTTACTGTCAAATTTCTTCGAAATTGCGCCGAACCTCAAATTCCCTCATTTGAGCGTCAACAAATCCCATTTCTGCTGTAAATCTCACCCTAAACCCCACGTGGAGTGAAAATTACCCTGCCATATCTATTGCCAACGGGGACGACCGGGCCGGTGCCATGTGTGATGCATCGGTGCAACCCCTAACCAACGTCAACAAAGGCAGCAGAATGCAATTTGTGTGCAGCTCAGGCGTGAATACGATAACACGTTTCTTTCGCTACCTCTCTCTTCCTCTTTGTTGTCGTTTTTCCCATCGCCGCCTGGAGGATGACAGTCGCAAGAGGATCGTCGCCGCAGCAGGCGACGATGATACTCCCAGCATGACAGATGACGTATCACGATGATGATAGAATGCAGAATTCGCTCAGCAGGCTCTGGTGAGTGTAAAACGATATGTAAACGGCTTTTTGTGGCCTTTTCCAGGTTGCTTGGATTGTGCACACTTTTTTTTCTCGAAACTTCAAAGTGACAGATCTCGTTTCAGGTTAGGAGGCTTCCGCAAACAACGCAACGATCTCGCACCGAGCTGCTAATTAGCGCAGTCATTGTCGTGCAAATGACCCATCAATCGACCACACACGAAACCGTCTTCCTCACGATTAGTTTCAGATGTGTACCCAGAATGAGGGATAAAGTGACGGCAATTAGTACCTTTCCCCTGTCCCCTCTTCTCCTTCAAGCGCCTAATGACAAAACGAGCAACAAGCATCTTGCGTCGTGCCATTCTGACCGGCCTACTCTGCCACACTATTTGGATAGTGTCATTTGTTAACTTAATTTGTTTGCACCAACAACACTAGACGAGAGCAGAGCAGCTAAATACTTTGCCACAAGTGGCGGAGTAGGCGTTGAGTGGTCCAAATTCCGGTTACGAACTTCAGTTTAAAGGTTTTTGGTGAGTTGAGCATTCAAATTGAAAAGTTCCAAGATCATGTGAGTATTTTTGTCAATTTGTCAAACTGTCAACCTGTCAAGCTGTTAATCTGTCACTCTGTCAAGCTGTCACTCTATCAAGCTGTCTTTCTGTCACTGTCAATCTGTCAACCTGTCAAAGCTGAGGAATCAAATTCTGGTATACGAGTTGCTTCCAGATTAAGCAAAAATTTGTCAACTCTGTCAACCTCTCATAGCTGAGCAAACAAATCAAATTCTGGGATTCGATTTGCTTCCAGATCAAGCAGAAATTTGGCAACCCTGTCAAGCTGTCACTCTGTTAATCTGTCAACCTGTCAACGCAAAGCATAAAATCAAATTCTGGGATTTGATTCTTTTCCAGAGCAAGCAGAAGCCAAGCTGAAATTCGGCAACTCTATCAACCTGTCAAAATTGGGCAAAAAATAAACAAAGCAAAAATTCAAACAACTGTCACCTGTCAAAAACCAAGCGCCACGGACGCTTAAGCGTTCGCCACACACCACCCTGTGCGTGTGAATTGCGTGTGTGGCAATGTAATTAATGTGTAATTAGCATCATCAGCAGGCAGAAGGAACGGTTCTTCAAGATGTTTCCCGCTCCCTCCCTCCTTCGCATTCTGTGCGGTCCAAAAATAGAGCGGAACTGCGCCGCGCTGACTGAATGGTTTTGAAGTTTGACAGTTGATGGTGGATTTAGATGAAATTTGACAGTTTCTCGACGTGCTCACTGTGGAAGATCACGAAAACAACATTTTTATGCAATTTTATGAAAAGCACTCTGAGAAGAAAGCTTTTAAAATTGCGAACTGACAGCTATTTCACCTTAAGTTGCCAACGTGATGAATCATAGCTCAAAAACTGCAAAAACTGCGCATTCAAACAAAAACCTGACAGAAACAAGTCCTGTAACCGCAAATACCAGAAAAGCAACACGACTACCTCCCCCATCTAAGAAATGCTCGCGTGATAAATGACAATTATCGAAATCAGCCACGACGAAACTTTTCCGTTCTGCCCGACAACCCCCGTTGGCAGCAAGCCATGAATTTTTACGAGACCGTGTACACGGCGATAAGGACCTGGTTAAGTAGGTTCCACCTGGCCTCAAGGAGCGCAGCAACAGTCGTAAAAATGGTCCCACCCTCGCCGGAGGTCCTCGGTTGACAAATTTATGCCCCCCTCAAGTGGTTAATTAAATAAAAACATATACCACCGCGTTACCCCCCTCGAGTTTTCTTGACGGTCCAAGCAGGCGTCGAGTGTTTGTTTTACGAGCCCCCACCGTCAACTGTGAGTTGACATCAAAGCCTACTGAGTTGTGCCTTAACGGCGTGCAACTTTGTGCTGTGTGGCATAAAATTTGCCACTTTGCTGTGTGATTTGTTGCTGCGAGCTGTAAACGAGATTTATTGGATAGTTGTTGAATAATTTTATTTGGCTAAAGACTAAGCAGAAGTGGGTTATTAAGAATTAGAGTGTAAGGAAACTTCAGATTGACAATCTGTCAGTTGGCGAACAACGGGAACAACAACGAAGCTGATCAAAATCAATGCAGGTAAGTTTTGTAAGCAGCTTCTGGTAAGTAATCTGTCAACTGTCAAATCTGTCAACTCTGTCAATCTGTCAACAAATCAATTTCTCAAACAGAAATGTTCCGTTCGCAATTAAATTTGTGTACTCCAAACATACACGATCATTTGCTCAGAGCAGCCATTGTTGAGGAAGCAATTACACTAATTCATCGGCAAACAGGCCAAAATTACCGATAATGACGCCCTGAACTGAACAAAAAGCCACTCAAAACTATTTGAATATCGTTCTTCCGTTTCCGACAATGGTCATAGAAAAAAATCCAATCACCAAAGAAAACACTCAAATTCAACGAATCCATTAGCGCAAGCCACACGGAGAGAAAAAGAGAGATAGAGAGAGAAAATCTCTTCCCTTTTCCTCTCTCCAACTCCGTTTGTTTACATTTAATTATGAGTCCGATCTGACATTTCAAATCGCTCAAAAGGCAAACAAATGTGTGCTCGACCCATGTGGTGGCTGCACATTATCGGAGAAAGAGGAATAAACGAGGAGAAAGGCCATAAATCCTTTAAAAGGATGGTAAATAAATTAGAAGCCCAATTGGGCCGGACCGGCTTTGTTTACATTTGCCACGTTGAATGGATGCATCCTGCCAAGGACTGAAGGAAAAGTGTGAAAAAACAAACCTCGAAAAGCGAGCTAATAGGTCAGAAAAAGCATCGATTATGGTGCAATTTAGGGATCTTCCTTAATGGGCCTTCTAAGGGGAAGTAACATCCTGGCTAATTATCCCGAAGCCCCAAAGTCGATTTGTCCAGATAATTTCCCAGCTCATAACTTCCCTTCCGAGATTCTGTTTGGGGAGGGGCGAAAAAAGAACCAAAAATTACCATAATCTCTTTATAAATTACTCCCCCAGATTTTGTGTCGGTCCCCTCGTCTCGAGCATCTAAGTAGACGATTTTTTCCCACAGCCTACTCGGCTAACGGCCGTTACGGCCGTAGCTGTCAGATTTTTTTCTCGACGACGACGGCTGTTGCTTCTTAATCTGGACCACCCTCGTCGGGAAGACTTTTTTCCTCGAACAAGATGTTGGCCAAATTTTTATGCAGTCCGAAACGTCCGGAAGACCGGGAAGTTGCGGATCTCCGGCCGGCCGGTTCATTTGGGTGATTTTTCTTCCGCTTTTCCGGCAGAGTAGGGGAGGCCACTTTGTTTTCTTTGCGGCGTGATTAAGAGTCCGCTTGTTGGTTGCGGTTTGAGGTTGTGATTTATGGCTGAAAGAATGGAATAAGTAATCAGAGAGAACGGTTTTATCTGGTTGGTTGAGAGAAATGGGTTTTGCAACAGTTTGTTGATTTTTTTTTGGTCTAGTGCAACGTCTGTGATAGCAGATCTATGGTAAACAAAACATTCAAAATACCAATCTGTCAGTTGCGATACACTCTACAGGAGAATTGAGACAATGCAATCTAAACACGCAAATCATCTGATCTTTGAAACAACTGTCAAAGCGTTTCTAAGCTTTCACTTTTTTTTTGACAATTTTGACAATTTTGACAATTTTGACAATTTTGTTAATTTTGACAATTTTGACAATTTTGACAATTTTGACAATTTTGACAATTTTGACAATTTTGATAATTTTGATAATTTTGATAATTTTGACAATTTTGACAATTTTGACAATTGTGACAATTGTGACAATTGTGACAATTGTGACAATTTTGATAATTTTGAAAATTTTGATAATTTTGATAATTTAAATAATTTTGACAATTTTGACAATTGTGACAATTTTGACAATTTTGACGATTTTGACAATCTTGACAATTTTGACAATTTCGACAATTTTGATAATTTTGACAATATTGATAATTTTGACAATATTGATAATTTTGACAATTTTTACAATTTTTACAATTTTTACAATTTTGACAATTTTTACAATTTTGTCAATTCTGTCAATTTTGACAATTTTGACAATTTTGACAATTTTTACAACTTTGACAATTTTGGCAATTTTGACAATTTTGACAATTTTGACAATTTTGACAATTTTGTCAATTTTGACAATTTTGACAATTTTGACAATTTTGACAATTTTGACAATTTTGACAACTTTGACAATTTTGACAATTTTGTCAATTTTGTCAATTTTGTCAATTTAAGTTTTGACAATTTTGACAATTTTGACAATTTTGACAATTTTGACAATTTTGACAATTTTGACAATTTTGACAATTTTGACAATTTTGACAATTTTGACAATTTTGACAATTTTGACAATTTTGACAATTTTGACAATTTTGACAATTTTGACAATTTTGTCAATTTTGTCAATTTTGTCAATTTTGACAGTTTTGACAATTTTGACAATTTTGACAATTTTGACAATTTTGACAATTTTGACAATTTTGACAATTTTGACAATTTTGACAATTTTGACAATTTTGACAATTTTGACAATTTTGACAATTTTGATAATTTTGACAATTTTGACAATTTTGACAATTTTGACAATTTTGACAATTTTGACAATTTTGACAATTTTGTCAATTTTGTCAATTTTGTCAATTTTGTCAATTTTGTCAATTTTGTCAATTTTGTCAATTTTGACAGTTTTGACAATTTTGACAATTTTGACAATTTTGACAATTTTGACAATTTTGACAATTTTGACAATTTTGACAATTTTGACAATTTTGACAATTTTGACAATTTTGACAATTTTGACAATTTTGACAATTTTGACAATTTTGACAATTTTGATAATTTTGACAATTTTTAAAATTTTGACAGTTTTGACAGTTTTGACAATTTTGACAATTTCGACAATTTTGACAATTTTGACAATTTTGACAATTTTGATAATTTTGACAATTTTGACAATTTTGACAATTTTGACAATTTTGACAATTTTGACAATTTTGACAATTTTGACAATTTGACAATTTTGTCAATTTTGACAATTTTGAAAATTTTGACAATTTTGACAATTTTGACAATTTTGACAATTTTTAAAAATTTTGACAATTTTGACAATTTTGACAATTTTGACAATTTTGACAATTTTGACAATTTTGACAATTTTGACAATTTTGACAATTTTGACGATTTTGACGATTTTGACAATTTCGACAATTTTGACAATTTTGTCAATTTTGACAATTTTGACAATTTTGACAATTTTGACAATTTTGACAATTTTGACAATTTTGACAATTTTGACAATTTTGACAATTTTGACAATTTTGACAATTTTGACAATTTTGACAATTTTGACAATTTTGACAATTTTGACAATTTTGACAATTTTGACAACTTTGACAATTTTGACAATTTTGATAATTTTGACAATTTTGACAATTTTGACAATTTTGACAACTTTGACAATTTTGACAATTTTGACAATTTTGACAATTTTGATAATTTTGACAATTTTGACAATTTTGACAATTTCGACAATTTTGACAATTTTGACAATTTTGACAATTTTGACAATTTTGACTATTTTGTCAATTTTGACTATTTTGACAATTTTGACAATTTCGACAATTTCGACAATTTTGTCAATTTTGATAATTTTGACAATTTTGATTTTGGGTTCCGGCTCTAATCTAGTCTATCTACTTACGTCAGTTATTATTTAGATTTGGAATGAGCCGGATGGACTGTGTTTCGCAGATCTACATCAGCCCATTTACATTTTTGTGTTTGAACTTTTGTTTTAGCCGTCTTCCAATTTTGATACAATGTTTGGAAGCAATGAATCCATTTGAGTTAAACTTTTGCATCATCTGATCAGCAAAATAGCTGTCAAACAACACGCCTACACGCTCGTTTCGAACGACTCATTCCTGAGTTATTTTCACCCAGATTTCGTCAAAACAAAACCTACACGCACATTCGAATTCACTCAATTTTCGTCAAACACGAACCTACTCAAAAAATGAGTAAAGGAGGCATCTGTCAGAACTGCAGAACAGCTGTCGGCTTTGAACTGTCACTTTCAGCCGTTAGTCGTTAATGTTGATGTAATTTAAGGGCATACGGATTAATTTGAAAACTTCCACATGTGTGGCACAAACTACAACAATGTATGGGTCATTCCATCTGAAGCGGAACAGCATTTGAAAATTACCCTCTCCGATCTTGCTCAAATTTGGCAGGGCTGTTGATACTATCAAAACATGCAAGAATCCCGAATTTCATCCAAATCGGACCACCCCCTCCATTTTTGTACCTCCCCAAAAAATCGACTTTTTGACGATTTTTGACCAAACCTCCTAGTTTCAAACGACGATAACTCAGGAATCACAAAACTTAGAGGGTCGGTTTTAGACTCAATTTTGAAGGAAATTGGACGTAGAATCCATTTCCGTGATCAAAATTTTGATTAACTTATTTTTTCTACCTGTATTGCGCAATTGAAAACTTTAAACGGCCGTATCTCAAAACACCCCAACTTATTTTTTTTATTTGACCTCACCATCGTGTTCCCCGGCCAATTTTACATAAGAATCACTTATCGACAAAAATGAATATGTTTCGTTCCAGAGATATCGAATTTTAAAGTTTTGTATTTTCGAGATTACCTACATCAGCTTCATTCGCCGCATCTGCTAGAAGCACACAAGCGGGCTGACCAATAACTGCTACCAAAAATTGACTGTATAACACTGTAGGAAACTGGAGTTGAATCACGAATGTTTATCTGCTCAAAAAAAAAAATGAATAAAGTGAATTTCTGTGCTAACCCATAGAACAGAGCAAAAACGCGCACAGTAAAGGGCAGAATTGGATTCCGACGGAGCGAGCAGGAAAATGCAATTAATCTTGTTAGTAACACTGAACAATAAGTGCACGATACATTACTGAGTAAAAAATATGAACTAAAATTAATAAAATTTGTTTATACGTTGTACTCTAGTGAAGGACGATCACAAGGAGCAGGAAAAGGATTTCTGGAAAGTATAAAACTGAAAAATGTAAGAAAATCACAAAGTTTGATCTGCTGCAAAGCGGCTAATTCCCCAAATTTAGTTGTGATGATTTCGACACCGTCCGAACAACAGTATTTTTTTCTTATATCAATCTTGGAAATTGATTTAATATGATCAATCTTTTAAACCATAAATCGGATTTGCCAAATTATGGTAAAGTGTCAATAATAAACTATAATAATAATAATAATAATAAAGCAGGTTTTGGGGTTTTTGCTGAATGGCACTATTTTGCTACCGCCCATGATAAAGGCCCTAGTCATGGCCTCGGAGGTACTCTAAAACGGTTAGCAACACGTAAAATTACCCAATAAATATTCCTTTCACAAAAATAGATTGATCAAGGTAGGGGAACAGTATCTAATTCCAGCGTTCCTCTAATGTTGCCATATCAGCGCTTTGGCATTCAATCGAGTGATAAATAGCTCAATAATAAGTGAACAAGCAAGTTTCTATCAAAAGTTTTGCAAAATTTGTTGTTTAAATAGTGAAAATGAGCAAATTGGACGAAACTAGGAGCGAGGACTTAACCTGCCAAATATACTAGAATTTCTAGGTATTAGCTATATGAATAAATATTTGCGTAAAATTATAAAAATATAAATTAAATTAATCATCTCCCAGAACACCAGGTAGCAGTTATTGATCAGCCCGCTTGTGTGCTTCTAGCAGATGCGGCGAATGAAGCTGATGTAGGTAATCTCGAAAACACAAAACTTTAAAATTCGATATCTCTGGAACGAAACATATTCATTTTTGTCGATAAGTGATTCTTATGTAAAATTGGCCGGGGAACACGATGGTGAGGTCAAATAAAAAAAATAAGTTGGGGTGTTTTGAGATACGGCCGTTTAAAGTTTTCAATTGCGCAATACAGGTAGAAAAAATAAGTTAATCAAAATTTTGATCACGGAAATGGATTCTACGTCCAATTTCCTTCAAAATTGAGTCTAAAATCGACCCTCTAAGTTTTGTGATTCATTAGTTATCGTCGTTTGAAACTAGGAGGTTTGGTCAAAAATCGTCAAAAAGTCGATTTTTTGGGGAGGTACAAAAATGGAGGGGGTGGTCCGATTTGGATGAAATTCGGGATTCTTGCATGTTTTGATAGTATCAACAGCTCTGCCAAATTTGAGCAGGATCGGAGAGGGTAATTTTCAAATTCGCACTTTTTCGTGCACAGTTGAGATGGAATGACCCGTATGCAAAATTAGTTCCAATTATTTACGCTCATCAATCCTGTTTCATTCGTCCTAAAAACAACAACAAAGCACCCCACGATTGCAACCACACACGCCGCCGAGAGGGCCTCCTCGGATCAAAGGAGGTCGGGGCTTAGAAAAATCTCCGTTCTCAAAAAAATGCAATTAACGAAACGCAACGACAAGAAAAAATCAATTAACGCCTGCTTTGATTTACATTTCGTTGCAGGCCTAGATTTTTGTTGTTGTTTTGCTCTCACCCCTAGCAGAGAGCGGGACCTGCATCAAAGTAACATATGATTTTCGAAAAAAAGGGATCACACGCAAACAACGCAACTCACACACAAAAAAACGCTAGAAATCAAATTTTCTTCTTTCCCCTTCTGGGTGTATTGGTAAAAGTGGCGTACGTGTAAGTGTATCATGCAATTAAAAATTAACGAGCTCTGCTGGAGGAGGAGGGAGCGCGCGTGTGTAGCAACCCCTTGATTTTGTTCCTAATTTTTGATGAGGACAACAACAATTCCGGCTTTAAATTAAAACTTCTATTTAAATTTAGGCTTTTCGTCCCTTTTGATTATAATGGGGTTGGCACGCGAAGCTCGCCGTCGAATTATTGTCGTCGGATTCTTTGTTGAGGAGATTGTGGAAGGGTTCCCGGGCGAATTTTAATTGGATTTATTAATTGAAATTTTGCCTCAAAGTCTCGGCGGAAAATTGCATTCTTGTTTTTTTACAACTGTTTGACATCTCCAAGAAACCCTTGAAGAATCGCTTTAATTAGAGCGCACAAACATCAATCACGGACGAAATTTGAATGTTTTCAATTAAAAGTGTAAAAAATAATTAATCGCGGTGCACGATTACGCAAGGCGACGCAACATTTGGGTTAAAAATAAGCGAATCCACGTTTGTTTGTTGCTTTATTTGGCTCGCCTATTTATAAAGCACAGTCAATTATCTGTGCAAGGCCTGTCATCGGTGTAATCGCGAATCACAACCAGTAAACAGTAGTTGAGAGTGGAACAGAAAATTGATTGATTGACGAAGCGGAACAAAACAAACAAAGGCGCTGATGGCACCGGACAAGTGGACGTTTAAAATTAAGCGTGTAGCTGTCAAATTGACCAACTGTCATTGAAACACGCTGATTTGCAGAAAGTCAGATTTGGGTAATTTTAACTCCAATTCGACAAAAACTAAGTGATTTGAAATGAGGTTTTTACGTCCATTTCTCTATGGCCGCAAACACTGTCACTACTAATCTCCGGCGCAAAGTGTACCCTTGTTTGCACATTCCGCACTTCTTTCTTGACCGAAATGTTTGAAAACAAGCCGGCCTTCACCGCAGTGACGGGGGGGGGAAGCAGTTAATTACACAAATATGGGCTCCGCTTCGCTTTCTTCTGTGTTTTGAGTGAGCGAAGGGTAAACATCTGGAAATGTCAAAATATGTTGACGGCCACCGCAGTTGAAAAGTTTGATCACTTTTGAAAAGTGGAGTTATTTAATTTAACTATCATTTGAATTGTTATGTGTTTATTTTTTCTTACAAATTCAAATTCCCACATTGAACTTTATTTTGCATCAAAATTAAGATAAACTTACAATAATTGTCGATAAAGGAGGTATTACACTATGGCAAACAAACAAATAAACTCGTACTTTTTGACAGTTAGGCAGATTGCCTGCTTTGTTTGTTTGCAGAAACGTCAACCTGCATACATTTTGCTTTGTTTCCGAGTTTGGCAAACTGTCAAACAAAAAAAAAAGTTGTTTGTTTGTCATAGTCGAATAGCTCCTTAACTCTTAAATTAACTTTAAAAATGAACGTATGCAAACAATATACTCTCAGATTTTGAATGCATTTTCAAAATTCATATTTTTGATGATGTCGTGATTTTGATGATGATTAAGAGTAAAAACCCCTCAATATTATTCTGATATTAATGCTCCAAATTTTCATTATATGCAATATGGGTATCAACTGATACGGACATTTAGCGTAAAAAAACTCAAACTTACACAAAATACTAAAATAAAATTATACAAAATACTCAAACATTCACAAATTGCAGATACTATTTTTTTTACGAAAACTAAAATTTTCTCAGAAAAGCGTGTTGTTTTAACATATTTTAATATTCTAAATTTGGTATAAAACGACACGACATATTTCATGAGATTATTATTATTATTACATTAGATTGCTGAGCCGGAAAACTCAAATTTCCACAAAGTATTTAATTTGAATAAAACTAGAATTATTGGATATTTAAAAATTTCATAAATTTGCTAAAATTATTTTTGAACGACCCGAAAAAAATTAATTGAAAATTTCGTGAAATTCATGTAATATTTCGCTCATATTACAAAATAAATAAATGTTAAAAAAAATATGGTTTATGAAAAATTTTAACTCTCAAATATTTACAAACCTTTGAAAAAACTGAAATTTTAATGATTTGCAGCAAAAGTCTCAAATTTCATAATTTGCTTTGTTGGCACCAAAAGAAACGAGGAAAACAAAACATTAGTGAAAATTCGTAGAAAATTTCGCTTCCTTTTACTGATTTTGCCTTTTTTAAAAAATAAGAGTCTTTTCAAATAATAAGATATTTCGCGAAAATTTTAGTATTTTGTGAAATTTTATATGAGTTTTCATTGAATTATAGTTTTTGTTCAAAGCGCTAAAGTTTCACAAAAAAACGTATTTTTGAAAAATACTTAAAATTACACAATTAGAAAAAAACGCAAATTTTGAATATTTTTTTTTAAATTTATTCAAAATTACGTTTTCTCAAAAACTTATGCCACATATCCTAAAAAAAAATTGAAAACTTTAGTATTCTACACCAGCAACTAAAAATGCAAATTTTGCATCATTATTAGCACATTTTTCATTGATTTTCCTGCAACATTTCTTATAAATTTATGTTCTGTTTGAATAAAAAAAGACATAATCTAAAATAGTATTTTTTTTCGAAATTTATTTAAAAAATTTTTTTTCAAAAACTTATGAAACAACCTTCTTAAAAAAATATATATTTTGTGAAAATTTGATTTTCCTTCAATATTTTTTTTTAATTTTTTTTCTGCTTAAAGAATTTGGATGGAAAAAGACATAACCTTAAAAACTAACGTTTTACAAAATATCGTATTATTTTCAATACTCAAATATTCACAAACCTTTAAATTTAGAAAAATACCATTTTTTTCATAATTTGCAACATAAATAACAAATCACGTGAATTTAATATGAATGTTCATTAAATTATAGCCTTTTAATTAAACACTACAATTTCTAAAATTAACATATTTTTATAAAATACTCAAATTTTCAAAATTTGCATTGTAAGTACAAAAAGAAAACTAGGAAAATAAATAATTTTGTGAAAATTCGTACAAAATTTCGCTTAATTATCCTCATTCTGCTTTTTTTTAATTTTTGCAAATATATATTCTTTCATGATGATATGATGATATGATATTTTGGGAAAATTTTAGTATTATGCACTAAAATTTTAGTACATAATGAAAATTTAGCATGGTTGCCAAACGAAGTGAAATTTTAAATAAAGTTTCATTAAATTATAGTTTTTGTTCAAAGCACTGAAATTTTACAACAAAAAAACTGCATTCAGAAAAAATACTGAAAAAATTCAAACGATGCGAAATAAAATTATAATTCATACAAAATTTCGTTTTTTCAAAACTCAAATTAAAAATTTAGGTATTTTTCCAAAAAATATATATATTTTTTTGAACTCTATTAAATTGGAAATCTTAAATGTTTTGTTTGCTCTGATTTCACTGATCTTTTTAAATATTTTCTTTATTTCTTGATTAGCATTGAATAATTTGAATGGAAGAAGACAAACCATGAAAAAAAATCTCATTTTCACAAAATAGCATTTTACTCAAATTTAAATCATCAGCATGAAATGACGTAAAATTTTATTGGATTTTTTACAAAATTATGATTAACAAGATTTTTTATAATTTATGTTGTTAATCACCAAAATTTAAAAAAAAACATACCATAATTTAAAAAAAAATGTTACAATTTTCTTAATTTTCAATTTGAAAATCAAGCGACGCGAAAAAATATATAATTTAGTCAAAATTCATAATAAAAATATTTCCTTCCATACCCTCTTCCCAATTTTTGAAATTTTAGGTATTTTTAAGAAAATGTGGTGTTTTGGGAAAACTTTAGTATTTTACATCAAAGTTCCTTAATAAATACAAAAAAAAGTATTTTACACAGAAACTCTAGTATAGTATAATTTTTCCCTATTGATTTTGTTTAGAAAATTTTGAATGAAAGAAGACAAACATTTTAAAATAACAATTTAATATTTTTAAATTTATTTAAAATAGTTAAAGTTGTAGTTAAAAAAAGTTAAAAAAAAATACTAATGCTAAAAATGTCATCAAAATATGCAGAGAATTTTGAAAATTTAATTTTTAAATTTCTTTGGAATTATTTCCAAAGAAGTTAAAATGAAAATCAGTATATTTTTTAATATCATACGTTTTATTAATTAAATTATTAATTAATTAAATTAATAATTAATTAAATTATTTTTTAAAAAAACATCTTCAAATTATAAATTAAAAAACATATTTTTCTTTGGTCCTTAATACTTTGAATCAAATTTATGCAAAATTTGACAACTGTTAAAATGTTTTGATGATTGTTTTTAAAATATAACCCGGAATCGTTTACATTACTAATTCTGCAAATATATGCAAATTTCAAAATCCTAATCAATCTTCAACGATCAGACTCAACCTCATCTCCGATTTGCTCCAATTCCCACCGCCATCAAGTGACCGCACCCGTTATTCCAAAGGGAGACGACACCTGATGTAATCGATACCTTCCCTTTGAGCAGAACATGACTTTCTCAAAATCGCAAAACTCATGACACTTACGGATACCTGGCTACTGTTGGCAACTATCTTGGGTCCGAGATGGTTGCCGCGGTGAAATTCCTTCCGCGTGACGGCGGCGGCAACTTCTGACAATGACAAACGGGTGGACCCCTCGTTCCCCTACAGCAGCGCGATCCGGAGAGGAATGTCGGGTAGCTCGATCGAGTTACACTTTTTTTTTTGTTGCTTTTCTTTTCTGCACTTGAAGCTTCTCAAATTTCCGCTACTCGTCGAGGTTTTTTCTTGGTTGTGCAAATTGCAACTCGCTCGAAATGCCACTTGACGTGGCTGTGTGTTTTCTAATTAAAATAACTCGCGAAAAGTGTCGACCCCCTCGTGGTAGTTGCCGCAACACTAAACACTAATAAATTTTAGCACTTCACGATTCTTTTTTGTGAAACTCCAGATGACACTTGACGCATTCCAGCTTCCAGCACAGTGTCGTTTATCTCTCTCGTTTTGCGTGTAAATATTTAAACAATTATAACAACGTGGTTTTCCTGCGCTTTGAGATGATGAAGTGCCCCTCGCTACAAGTCATTCATGGTGATCACTCAACAAACAAACATGTGGTTATCTGTGCGCGCCACTTAATTAAAAAGTATAAGCAAAACAATCTTCTTGCCACTCTTCTCCGCGAGCCTGGATTGCAAATTAACTTTATTTTGTTAAAAAGCTGCCGCGATAACTAATTGGAACCATGTGCCGCTCGAACATTCAGCAATCCCGCACCCAGCTGTCACTTTGACACTTGCGACTGTCACTTTAACGGCCCGTTAGTCGAAACACACCTGTTTGCCGCCAACGCACGTTTATCGCAAAAGTAACAAATCAGACTTGTTTTATTACATCCGCTTGCTGCAGAGCAATTAGAACCGGCTTTCGCGACGTTCAAACGTCAACTGATTTGAAATCGCAGCAAGCCTCGACCACATGGCCGCGTCGCGGCGCTGCAACGCTCTCTTTCGCTGACTCGCTCTCTCCGATTTGCGGTGATTGAGGTTATGTACCAAACAAAATTTGAGATTGAGAGAGAGCGTTGCGACCACATGGCGCGCATGGCCTGCTGCGTTCGGAGAGAGCGAGCACCTCTTATTTACCTTCATTTTCCCCGTTTTGTTTATGTGCCGTTTGACACTTTACGCTTTCTTCTCTCGCAATGTTTACACTTCTTTTTTATCATCTTTCGAAGCCACAGCGCTCTCACCGAAAATTAGCGTGAGAGTGGGGGGCGGTTCGAGCGAGACGGCACTAGCTCTCCACTCGTGTGATCTCACTCGGACTCCCGCAGTCTGAGCGCTGGTCAAGTAGGGGGTGGGACGCCGATTTTGAGGTTATGACAGTGAGAGGGAGAGAGATAAAGGGGAGAAAGCGGTGGGGAGGGCCCAATTTGACGCGGTTACTGTGACCGTCACCTTTTCTGCAGGGTGTGGAGAGGGAGAGGAGGAGGAGGGGATGATGAGCGTGGGAAAGTGGGACAGAGCGACATTTTGGGGTTAGGGGATGGGGAAAATCTCGGTGTCAACTGGAGCGATTTGTTGGCGAGAGTGGGCGACAAGAAGTTATGAATTTTAAGCGAATTCCATTTGTATAAAGATTAAAATGCCAAATATTTCTTAAAAACTCCTACCGGAATTTAGTGTGTAATTTGACAGTTATCTACACGCACATCCAAAATCACTCAACACAGAACTTTTACCCAGAAAGAAGTTTTGATGCAAATGTTAGATTGAAATTTCACTCAGTTTTAAGTTATTTTGAGTACACTTTATCTATTTTTGCAAGGATTTTCTTCAAAATTATTACCAACATCCGATTTTTTTGTAATATTTATTCGATTTTAACAAAATAAACCCACCGAATTTAGTTTTTATATTTGACAGTTAGCAATAAGTGATGAGAAGTGTCCAACTTTTGGAGAATATTTATTTTACTTAAGAATTTGTTGGTGTAGGGGTAAGCGTGATTGCCTCTCACCCAGTCGGCCTGGGTTCGATCCCAGAAGGTCCCGGTGGCAAATTCTGAGACGAGATTTGTCTGATCACGCCTTCCGTCGGATGGGGAAGTAAATGTTGGCCCCGGTCTAACCTAAAAGGTTAGGTCGATAGCTCAGTCCAGGTGTAGGAGTCGTCTTCCTGGGTCCTGCCTCGGTGGAGTCGCTGGTAGGCAGTTGGACTCACAATCCAAAGGTCGTCAGTTCGAATCACGGGGTGGATGGAAGCTTAGGTGTAAAAAGAGGTTTGCAATTGCCTCAACAATCAAGCCTTCGGACATCAAGTTTCGAGTAGGAATCCCGTAATCAGGAACGCCAAGGCAATGCTGGAGAGCGAATAATTTGATTTTTGATTTTTTTTTTTTTAAGAATTTGTTAGACTCAACTATTGACTCAAAAATTTGACATTTAACTCTAAGAATGTAAGCAAAGAAGCAAAAATTACCGACACCTCTAGCCCATAAATTGATTGAAAACCCATTATAAACGGCATTGTTTACAAATGCCTCTTGCGTCCTTTTGAAATAAACATGAACATATTTTATGCAAGTTCAAAAAAAATCCTTCCTCGTGACGGCGGTCAACCTTTCTCAAGGAGCTATTACACTACGGCAAACAAACAAACAAACTCGCACATTTTGACAGTTTGCTAGTTTGCCTGCTTTGTTTGTTTGCCTGGATTTGTTTGTACAAACGTCAGCCTGCATACATTTTGTCTTGTTTGCGAGTTTGCCGCAAACAAGTTTGCGAGTTTGGCAAACTGTCAAACACGAAAAAGTGCGAGTTTGTTTGCGGTAGTGTAATGGCTCCTTCACGAATCTCTAATCTATCTAGACTCAACAATTTGGTATTAAGCTCTAAGAAACTAATGGTACGTTCGTTTGATGGCTAGTTCCACACTGAGTGCCGCACTCAGAGCTGTCAAAGTGTTTCTTTGAAGAAACTCGCGCTAATTCCGCACGAGTTTCGCCGCCATCTTGGAACTGAAACTCTAGTGCCGCACTCGATATTTTTTTCAGTTTCATGCGAGTTCCAAGCACACTGACAGATGACGTTCGATTGAAACAAAACTGACACCAACGAGTGCGGCACTCAGTGCCGCACTGGCTGTTCAGACGAACGTACCATAAGCAAAGAAGCAAGAATTGCCGACACCTCGAACACGTGAATTGATTGAATACCCACCAACCAGCTTTGTTTACAAGCAAGATTATCATCTTAAAATTCATCAAAGTAGTTAAGGTGAAGCCGTTGATCATTTTTGAAGAAATTTGATCATCACACGGAGAAAAAAGAGTTCCCAAAATCGTGAACAAGCGTTCATGAAAATGGGAACCTCGAACAAAGTGTTCAAATTCCATGGTACGATTTTGGAAAACGTACCATGAAATTTGAACACTTTGTTCGTGGTTCTCATTTTCATGAACGCTTGTTCACGATTTTGGGAACTCTTTTTTCTCCGTGCACTATAAAATATTCTGTATTAAATTCAATTTAACGAATTTCAGCACCAAAATGAATCAGCATGTGTCAGTTGTTGCCATCTTGAAGCCACTGAAGGAATTTTTGATCCAAATCAATTGTGCTTCAAATTTTATATAATTTTGTGGGACAGTCATTGACGTCCTAGTTGGCAATCATTGATTAATGACGATGTCCATAACTTTACAAGGAATGGGATAATCGTTACCAAAAGGAATCAGCATGTGTAGGGCACTATTCTAAACAACTTGTTGAAGAAATGTTGTCAAAATATTGAAAGTGACCCAAAATTTTTATCTTTGAACGAAAAATCATGACAATGATGGAAGTCTTCACGTTAACCTTTCTCACAGCGAATAGTGTGTAGTTTGCAAGGTAGTTTGACAGTTCGCTACACACTTATCGAAAATCATTAAGTTTGCGTAAACATGGGACTTACTCGAAAACGAGTTTTAAAATAGATGTCAGGGGAAATTTGTTGTGATTTTTTTGACACCCCCCGCAAACGTCAAATCAGTACAAATTGCTTGCCGTATTCATTTCCGAATCACTTCCGGAAATGATCCGGCAGCAATTTTGTATTGTTTGACGTTTGCGGTTAGAGTCGAAAAATGTAAACAAATCTCTTCGTTCATCTGTCAATGGATTGACGTTTGCCGACAGATTCGGAAAAGGAAGGCAAAACTACAATTTTGCCAAATTTTTAATGATATAAAAAAAATGTTTTTGTTGTTCTTAAATTTGCATCATACTGATATTTGCTCTAGAACTGACTTAAAACTATGTTTCTAACCAATCTGAATCCGGTTATCGAAACATGCTTTTTCACGTCATCATCAAAGAAAACCTCACAAAATGTTGCTTATTATTTGACAGTTAGCTACACGTTCATTTAAACATACTTAGTTTTCGTAAGGTCAAACAGAATAACAAAAAATATTATTACGTTAATTTTATTCATAATCATTTAACAGTGTGATA